>NW_026904086.1:0-155234 GCF_024500275.1 Phycodurus eques | reverse complement strand
GAGCTGCCAGGAAGCCGGATGGGCCTCTGGATCATCAAATTCTTGAGACAAAGCCTGACAGAGGGCTTGATAGTTTGACAATACATGTGTGGGTTTTCGTTTAAGCTACTTCCTGGTAAGATGTAACTCTAATAAGGTACAATCCATCGTCTGTAGTAGCGGAAGGAAATCGTTAAAGGTAAAAGTCAATGTCTTTCAGGTACGCGGCCGTGTCGTGTGAACTAAGTGTGTCTAAGTCTTTTAAGATCATACGCCAGGAGAAGAGACAAACGCAGGGGCGGCATTGAGGCGGGCTGCGGTTCAGCGGGGGCGAACTCCCGACTTGACAGTGCCAGGGTCGGAGAGGGGTGGCAGGGGCCGTTGACCGTATCCCAGGGAGGTCAGAATCAAGCGCTGCTTTTTCGCTCCTAGGAGGCAGACTGACAGGTGGGCGCTCATCGACGTCATTAGACAGTGTTTGGTCGAGGAAGACGTGTTCCCGATTGGCAATTAATTTGCGGGCTGTCTTCAATTCCTGTTGAACAAATGTTATTTCAGCTTCCTGATGTGCCGTCTTCAAAACCATGTCACATTCTAGTACTTTCAAGTGTGACGGAGATTTGGTTTATTTGGCTGTTTGGTAATCACATATGACCTCAGGAGGCGACAAGGGGACACAGGGAGTGATTCAGCCTTATTAGAATAATTGTTTTTCCTCGTTAATGGTTAACCTTAAGTAGATGCCTAGGAGCATGATAGACTTTCTTGACCAAGTAGATGCTTTCAAATTTCAGATTATAGGTTACCTTTTTGGGTTAACGCTGGTTTATTGTTTCTTGCCAGGTGTCAGTTGCTGCCTCTAGGTCTTGTAATGAGTTTGGCGATCTCATTAAAGGGAGGAATATGGAGTATATTTCAATAGTACCACAGTCAGAGTTCCTTCGCAAGGGTCAAATGTTTGGAGATCTGTATTCAAGCCAACCATCTTTTCTTTGAAGTTCTACATCAGAGGACTTCCTTCAACCATTTGTACATTTATTAGGGGTTTCCTTCTCCGCTCAGACAGTAACCTGTCTTGGGTTCACAACAGGCATCCCGGTCTGCAAAGAGGACTTCTTTGCATCTTATAAAATAAGGGTACCGGGTGTGAGCGTAGCTAGAAGGTGAGGCGCCAGCAGGCGGGTGTGATTCCAAATATGGTCATGAGGAACGAACATCTTCCGGGTGCACCCAGGGAGGGGCTAAGTCCACGCCCAGAGAATTAAACCTTGATAAACTGAGATCCAGGGTTTTTCAGGGGCTTTTTCGTAGTTCTGGCAATGTAAGCAGCTGTTATGACACGAAGGCTTGTTCATTAAATCGAATTAGACCAAACGCCAAGTGTCTTGAAGTCTTCATTCATCCCTGCCCAACAGAAGCCACAGTTCTCCCGGGTGACCTCCGACTCGGAACCACAGGCGAAAAAATCCACCTCAACACCTAAAAATGTACGTAAGGACAGTAAAGAATAATGTGCACAGTAATTCCCATTCAACTGCTGGGGTTAGGTTTCAGAACCCCCTCCCTGCCGTGATAAGTGAAAATCCGCGATATAGAAATACCACTAAGCATGTTTTTATAGCATTTACGGCACTTAAAAATAAGATTTTTAAACACCTTCCAAAAAATATAAAGCCATTTAAACATAGAATATTGAGAGAGCAAGAGCAATAGATAACACAAAAATATGATACAAACTGGACCAAAAAAAGTGAGAAACAACTGCAATAACACTGACAAAAAAAGTCTGCGATACAGCGAGACTGCGAAAGGTGAACCGCGATATAGCGGAGGTTTACTGTACGTGGTTACTTCCCACCATTGAAGACTGATTTGACTTGGCATGAACAAATGTTAACTCAACTTGCCTACAAGACACAAAAAGGCAAACATCTTGCTGGCAATTTTCCAAACAAGTCGTGTAGGTTGTGTAACACTTACTCTTTGATCATGCAACAATGGCCACAAGCCTTTCAAATCTTCTGAAATTTGGCCTTCAACCCTCAATCCACATCATCATGAGGGGATGCCATCAGACTACACGTTATTGGATATTATAAAAAAATTATATGTTACGTCAGACAGTGCTCATCAGAAAAAAAACGGAATAGTATTAAAATTAGAATGAATTTCATAAAACAAGTGAGAGAGAAGTGAACCTACCTGCTCTGCGTAGCACAATTAGAGGCTGCAGATTGAACGCAGCGTCCAGTAGTTGACGTTGTGGCTCTTTCTCCTCTTTTGGGCCACAAAGTTCCGCCCCGTACTCTGCTGTCCTTGCACACATTTTCACACGATGATCGCAACACTTTCCGCTCTCCGTTGGAGGGATGAGAAAAGAGAAAAAAAGTGCAAATCAGATGTGAAACAATGACATCAAGATTACGATTTGGACACTGTGGGTTAAACACTACGTTAGTTAAAATGGCAAAGCACCAAACTCAACAAGAGGAAACAGGAGAACGGAATGACGCATTGGAAGAAATATGAGACAAAAAGAAAACAGCCCATTTGTGACATCGGGAGAGAAAATTTGTGTTTGAACATTGTCGAGATTCTACAAATGGATTCATAAAATAGGTGTTAAAGGATGTTATTTCAGTACCTCAGACAAACAATGCTGATCATCGAGTTGTTGTTTTTCAACACACATGATGTGCATTTGCACACCACCAAGCTAAGGTAACTTTCACTGCGGAACATCACCAGCACACGTACAACAGTTGCCTGACAAGCAAGAAAGATGACACACAAGCTTTCTCCACCCAGTCTCGAACAAAGGCCCTTTTGCGTGTTAGGCGAACATGATAACCACTACACTATGGAAACTGTGGTGGCTGTAGCACTCAAAAGCGGACATGGAGTAATTGACAGACCAGCCCACCAAGTTTCCAACTCAAGCAGAATTGAATATTTACAAATGATAAGTCATAATGTGGCGGCACGGTGTACGACTGTTGAGAGCGTCTGCCTCACAGTTCTGACGACCAGGGTTCAAATCCCGCCCTGCTTGTGTGGAGTTTGCATGTTCTCCCCGTGACTGCGTGGGTTTTCTCCGGGGTCTCCGGTTTCCTCCCCACATCCATCCATCCATTCATCCATCCATCCATTTTCTGAGCCACTTCTCCTCACTCGGGTCGCGGGCGTGCTGGAGACAATCCCAGCTATCTTCGGGCAGGAGGCGGGGTACACCCCGAACTGGTTGCCAGCCAGTCGCAGGGCACACATAAACAACCATTCACACTCACATTCATACCTACGGGCAACTTAGAGTCTTCAATTAACCTACCACGCATGTTTTTGGGATGTGGGAGGAAACCGGAGACCCCGGAGAAAACCCACGCAGTCACGGGGAGAACATGCAAACTCCACACAAGCAGGGCGGGATTTGAACCCTGGTCGTCAGAACTGTGAGGCAGACGCTCTCAACAGTCGTACACCGTGCCGCCACATTATGACTTATCATTTGGAAATATTCAATTCTCCTTGTGAAATGGTTACTTGGTGGGCTGGTCTGTCAATAACTCCATGTCCGCTTTTGGGTACTACAGCCACCACAGTTTCCATAGTGTAGTGGTGATCATTTTCGCCTAACACGTGAACGGTCCTTGGTTCGAGATCGGGTAGAAACAGCTTGTGTGTTGTCTTTCTTGCTTGTCAGGGAGTGTGAAGTGGGAATCAGGACAGAGAGGCTGGAGACCAAATATGCCAAACTCAGGCCCATGATGTAATTATATTTGGCCCGCAAGACCATATCAAATGTGTATTAGATCTGGCCCGCCAGTATATAGCACATGCGCCACTAATATTCCAAATCCCAGAATGCTTTGCTCGTGTGTCGGGCCATCAGTCTCGACCGGCGAGCGCCCCTTCCCTTTCTGTTGCGGTCGTTAGCAACTATGCTACCGGTCTCCTCCAAGACAGGTGGGAGGCCGATTGTCTGTTCACTAAAGTCAAAGACAGACCTGTTTGTCGTGTTCCAAGAATAGAACATCATTGAATTCATGTTTTGATTTTTTTTTAATGCCAATTATCAACTCCTCGGCAGGGACTGTTAATAGTTTGAAGTTTGGATTTTTATTGAAGGACATTCTTATTTTTTGGGTTGTTTTGTTGTTGGCCTTTGAAAAAAGATTTAAATCAAAAAGAAAATTAGTTAGAGATAGATAATAGAAGATGGAGAGACAGAAGAATTCATGTTCTCTATTTAAATACAAAACAACAAACAAATACCACTGTCTTTTATCGCAAATATGATTTCTCATGTTTATAATATTCAAGTTAGTTTATTCCAGATTCAGTGTTTAAGCAAAATTCAAGTTACATTACATAACATTTGTGCAGAAAAGGGAAACATGCACCTCGCAGTGATTTTTCATGAAATATTGAGTTTGGCCCTCGACGGCCCAATTTTTAATTTTGGCCCACCGTGAATTTGAGTTTGACACCCCTGCAGTGTTGACTGACATTTATTTATGTTTTTTCATGTTTAATTTTGAATGAAAGGCCAATATACAATTTTTAAACATGGATATTTTATTTGTGTGTTAATTTCCAGTTTAAATGTGACAGTGTAAGATATGCTGCTTCTAATTATCATGACAAGATGCCCTCTGAAACAAATGTCGTGCTGCTATTGATTGTTTCCTGTTTCTCCTTTTTTTCCCCTCCCTCTTCCATCTCCTCAGACAAGGCCTTCAACCCTGTTCCTCTATCTGTTCCTCGACCTGCACCTGACCATGACACTAAGAGACGGACCTGCTCTCAACCCAAGGAGACGTTGATGAAGACAGAGCCGCAGGATCTGGGGCCGTGGCCGGGATGTCGCCCGGCGCGCAGAGCGGGCAACGCCGCCGCTTGACGAGCAGCTCTCGTGGCACTCTCTGACCGAGGGCAACCCGACGGCCCTCGCTTTCACACAGCCTTCCCGGGAAAGCGGGCAAGTACGTTTATTGCCCAATCGACGTTGACACTCTGTATAAGGGCATGGACAGGGAGAGGACCTGGTTCCCATTTCAGGCATCCCCCATCTATGGCACAGCAGCAGCAATGGATGAACAGTCTTAAATGACTGTGTGCAATTTGTTTTTGTACATTAGTGTGTGTGTCTGTAATACTGCAAATTCTGCATGGGTGTAATGTTATTTCTTTACTGTATGTTCATTGCAGTATCTTTTGTCATGTTGATTCTTGTTAAAGTGGCACGAACCATTTTTCTAAATACAAAAAATGTTTGAAGACAAGTGCTGAATACACATGCAAAGACATAACAATTGTTGAGCTGGTGCTTTTGCATCTTTTTCCCCATTTGAATTTTCCTGAGTGTGTCTTCATCAGTGTGAGTAGAGTGTGACGTCATGTCATCACTATCTGAGTGAATCTTTAACCACAATCTAAACAGGCAAAACATTTCTCTCATGTGTGTCTTCTCATGTGTCATTTGCTTTTACAAGCAACTTTTCCAACACTGAGCACATTTCCATCGTTTGTTGTCAGTCTGACATATAATGCAGCCCTATGGGGGGCACAAGTCATTGCAAACTGTAGGCCGGTCCAAACCCGGATAAATGCAGAGGGTTGCGTCAGGAAGGGCATCCGGCTTAAAACTTTGCCAAACAAATATGAGCGTTCATCCAAAGAATTCCATACCGGATCGGTCGTGGCCCGGGTTAACAACGTCCGCCACCGGCGCCATCAACCTGCATGGCGCCGTTGGAAATTCAGCTACTGTGGGTCGAAGTCAAAAGAGGTGGAAAGCGGGTTCTTTGGCAGAAAGAGAAGAGGAAAGCACAGAGCCTAGAACTGAATGTGGGGACTTTGAATGTTGGGACTATAACAGGAACATCTCGGGAGTTGGTTGACATGATGATTAGGAGAAAGGTTGATATATTGTGTGTCCAGGAAACCAGGTGGAAAGGCAGTAAGGCTAGAAGTTTAGGGGCAGGGTTTAAATTATTTTACCATGGTGTAGATGGGAAGAGAAATGGAGTCAGGGTTATTTTAAAAGAAGAGTTGGCTAAGAATGTCTTGGAGGTGAAAAGAGTATCAGATCGAGTGATGAGGCTGAAATTTGAAATTGAGGGTGATATGTGTAATTTGATTAGTGGCTATGCCCCACAGGTAGGATGCGGCCTAGAGGTGAAAGATAAATTCTGGAAGGAGCTAGACGAAGTAGTTCTGAGCATCCCAGACAGAGAGAGAGTCGTAATTGGTGCAGATTGTAATGGACATGTTGGTGAAGGTAATAGGGGTGATGAAGAAGTGATGGGTAAGTATGGCATCCAGGAAAGTGACAGATGGTCGTAGACTTTGCAACAAGGATGCAAATGGCTGTAGTGAACACTTTTTTCCAGAAGAGGCAGGAACATAGGGTGACCTACAAGAGCGGAGGTAGAAGCACGCAGGTGGATTACATCTTGTGCAGACGATGTAATCTGAAGGAGGTTACCAACTGTAAAGTAGTGGTTGGGGAGAGTGTGGCTAGACAGCATATAATGGTGGTGTGTAAACTGACTCTGGTGGTGGGGAGGAAGATTAGGAAGACAAAGGCAGAGAAGAGAACCATGTGGTGGAAGCTGAGACATGACGAGTGTTGTGCAGCTTTTCGGGAAGAGGTGAGACAGGCTCTCGGTGGACTCCCGATGACTGGCTTCCAGATGACTGCACCACTGCAGCCAAGGTGATCAGAGAGGCAGACAGGAGAGTACTTGGTGTATCTTCTGGCAGGAAAGGAGAGAAGGAGACTTGGTGGTGGAACCTCACAGTACAGGAAATCATACAAGGAAAAAGGTTAGCTAAGAAGAAGTGGGACACTGAGAGGACCGAGGAGAGACGAAAGGAATACATTGAGATGCGACACAGGGCAAAGGTAGAGGTGGCAAAGGCCAAACGAGGCATATGATGACATGTATGGCAGGTTGGACACGAAAGAAGGAGAAAAGGATCTATACAGGCTGGCCAGACAGAGGGATAGAGATGGGAAGGATGTGCAGCAGGTTAGGGTGATAAAGGATAAAGTTGGAAATATGTTGACTGGTGCCAGTAGTGTGCTTGCTAGATGGAAAGAATACTTCGAGGAGTTGATGAATGAGGAAAATGAGAGAGAAGGGAGAGTAGAAGAGGCAAGTGTGGTGGACCAGGAAGTGGCAATGATTAGTAAGGGGGAAGTTAGACTAGGAATAAAGAGGATGAAAAATGGAAAGGAAGTTGGTCCTGATGACATTCCTGTGGAGGTATGGAAGCATCTTGGAGAGGTGGCTGTGGAGTTTTTGACCAGCTTGTTCAATAGAATTCTAGTGTGTGAGAAGATGCCTGAGAAATGGAGGAAAAGTGTACTGGTGCCCATTTTTAAGAACAAAGGTGATGTGCAGAGCTGTGGGAACTATAGAGGAATAAAGTTGATGAGCCACACAATGAAGTTATGGGAAAGAGTAGTGGAGGCTAGACTCAGGACAGAAGTGAGTATTTGCGAGCAACAGTATGGTTTCATGCCTAGAAAGAGTACCACAGATGCATTACTTGCCTTGAGGATGTTGATGGAAAACTACAGAGAAGGTCAGAAGGAGCTACATTGTGTCTTTGTAGATCTAGAGAAAGTCTATGACAGAGTACCCAGAGAGGAACTGTGGTTCTGCATGCGGAAGTCTGGAGTGGCAGAGAAGTATGTTAGAATAATACAGGACATGTACGAGGGCAGCAGAACAGCAGTGAGGTGTGCTGTCGGTGTGACAGACGAATTTAAGGTGGATGTGGGACTGCATCAGGGATCAGCCCTTAGCCCCTTCCTTTTTGCAGTGGTGATGGATAGGCTGACAGATGAGGTTAGACTGGAATCCCCATGGGCCATGAAGTTTGCAGATGACATTGTGATCTGCAGTGAAAGCAGGGAGCAGCTGGAGGAACAGTTAGAAAGATGGAGGCATGCACTGGAATGAAGAGCAATGAAGATTAGGTGAAGTAAGACAGAATATACGTGCATGAATGAGACGGGTGGTGGGGAAAGAGTGAGGCTACAGGGAGAAGAGATAGCAAGTGTGGAGGACTTTAAATACTTGGGGTCAACAGTCCAGAGCAATGGGGAGTGTGGTCAGGAAGTGAAGAAACGGGTCCAAGCAGGTTGGAACGGGTGGAGGAAGGTGTCAGGTGTGTTGTGTGACAGAAGAGTCTCTGCTAGGATGAAGGGCAAAGTTTATAAAACAGTGGTGAGGCCAGCCATGATGTACTGATTAGAGACACTGGCACTGAAGAGACAACAGGAAGCAGAGCTGGAAGTGGCAGAAATGAAGATGTTGAGGTTCGCTCTCGGAATGACCCCTCGCTTACGGCAGGATGATCTCTAGTCTGAATGACTACAGGCCTGTCGCTTTGACATCTGTGGTCATGAAGTCCTTTGAACGTCTCGTGCTGGACCACCTCAAGAGTGTCACAGGTCCCCTGCTGGACCCCCTGCAGTTTGCCTACCAAGCGTACAGGTCTGCGGATGATGCAGTCAACATGGGACTGCACTTCATCCTAGAACACCTCGACAGTGCAGGGACCTACGCGAGGATCCTGTTCGTGGACTTCAGCTCAGCGTTCAACACCATCATCCCTGAACTCCTTTCAACCAAGCTTCTCCAGCTCAGCGTCTCACCTGCCATCTGCCAGTGGATTTACAGCTTTCTGACGGGCAGGACACAGCAGGTCAGGCTGGGGGAGGCAACCTCATCCACACGCAGCATCAGCACTGGGGCGCCCCAAGGTTGTGTCCTCTCTCCGCTGCTCTTCTCTCTCTACACGAACGACTGCACCTCAGCGAACCCGACTGTCAAGCTCCTAAAGTTTGCAGATGACACCACTGTCATCGGCCTCATCAAGGACGGTGACGAGTCTGCATATCGACAGGAAGCGGGAGCGGCATGAGCTGTGGTGCGGGCGACACAACCTGGAGCTGAACACGCTCAAGACGGTAGAGATGATCGTGGACTTCAGGAGGCATCCTTCGCCACAGCTGCCCCTCACGTTGTCCAGCTGCCTTGTGTCAACCGTCGAGACCTTGAAGTTCCTGGGAATTACAATCTCTCAGGACCTGAAGTGGGCGAACAACATCAACTCCGTCCTCAAAAAGGCCCAGCAGAGGATGTACTTCCTGCGGCTTCTGAGAAAGCACGGCCTGCCACCGGAGCTGCTGAGACAGTTCTACACAGCGGTCATCGAATCGGTCCTGTGTTCTTCCATCACAGTCTGGTTTGGTGCTGCTACAAAAAAGGACAAACTCCGACTGCAACGGACAATCAAAACTGCTGAAAGGATTGTCGTAACCCCCTACCCACCATTGAGGACTTGCACGCTGCCAGAACTAAGACAAGGGCGTGCAAAATCCTCTCGGACCGTCTGCACCCCGGTCACCAGCTCTTCCAGCTCCTTCCCTCAGGTAGGCGCTACCGATCAACGCTAACTAGAACTAGTAGACATTCCAACAGCTTCTTCCCTCTTGCGATCAACTTCTTAAACACCTAACCTATAATTCCATTACAACAAGCTGGCAATTTTTTGACTTGAATTCGTTGTCACATTTCTGTGGGGCCAATTATTTATTACTTGTGCACTCACTGTAGTTGTCTCGCCATGCTGCACTATTTGCATATACTGGCCACTCATGCCAGAGTAGCATCTGCTCCATTTGCACACTGATTGAGGAGTATCTGTAACATTTGCACAACCGACATTGTCCCAGATGATCGCACTACTTGTCACTTTAAACCGCATACACTCCTTGAAGTCTCAGCGCCCTTTGCACAATGGTCATTGCACCGGACTATTGCAATATTAGTCGTTCGAACTGCTCTAAGTGCTAGAGGACTCTGCATCTTTTTGCACAATTGTTTTTTGTCAATGTCTTTATGTCCCCAAAGTGTTCTGTAAATTGACTGTTTGTTGTACTAGAGCGGCTCCAACTACCGGAGACAAATTCCTTGTGTGTTTTGGACATACTTGGCAAATAAAGATGATTCTGATTATTCTGATTCTGATTCTGATTCTGATGTATATTGGTAGAAGGATGATGAAGATGGAGCTGCCAGGCAAGAGAGCTCGAGGAAGACCAAAGACAAGGTTGATGGATGTCGTGAGGGAAGACATGCCATCTGCCAGTGGATTTACAGCTTTCTGACGGGCAGGACACAGCAGGTCAGGCTGGGGGAGGCAACCTCATCCACACGCAGCATCAGCACTGGGGCGCCCCAAGGTTGTGTCCTCTCTCCGCTGCTCTTCTCTCTCTACACGAACGACTGCACCTCAGCGAACCCGACTGTCAAGCTCCTGAAGTTTGCAGATGACACCACTGTCATCGGCCTCATCAAGGACGGTGACGAGTCTGCATATCGACAGGAAGCGGAGCGGCTGGAGCTGTGGTGCGGGCGACACAACCTGGAGCTGAACACGCTCAAGACGGTAGAGATGATCGTGGACTTCAGGAGGCATCCTTCGCCACAGCTGCCCCTCACGTTGTCCAGCTGCCCCGTCGAGACCTTCAAGTTCCTGGGAATTACAATCTCTCAGGACCTGAAGTGGGCGAACAACATCAACTCCGTCCTCAAAAAGGCCCAGCAGAGGATGTACTTCCTGCGGCTTCTGAGAAAGCACGGCCTGCCACCGGAGCTGCTGAGACAGTTCTACACAGCGGTCATCGAATCGGTCCTGTGTTCTTCCATCACAGTCTGGTTTGGTGCTGCTACAAAAAAGGACAAGCTCCGACTGCAACGGACAATCAAAACTGCTGAAAGGATTGTCGGTAACCCCCTACCCACCATTGAGGACTTGCACGCTGCCAGAACTAAGACAAGGGCGTGCAAAATCCTCTCGGACCGTCTGCACCCCGGTCACCAGCTCTTCCAGCTCCTTCCCTCAGGTAGGCGCTACCGATCAACGCTAACTAGAACTAGTAGACATTCCAACAGCTTCTTCCCTCTTGCGATCAACTTCTTAAACACCTAACCTATAATTCCATTACAACAAGCTGGCAATTTTTTTGACTTGAGTTCGTTGTCACATTTCTGTGGGGCCAATTATTTATTACTTGTGCACTCACTGTAGTTGTCTCGCCATGCTGCACTATTTGCATATACTGGCCACTCATGCCAGAGTAGCATCTGCTCCATTTGCACACTGATTGAGGAGTATCTGTAACATTTGCACAACCGACATTGTCCCAGATGATCGCACTACTTGTCACTTTAAACCGCATACACTCCTTGAAGTCTCAGCGCCCTTTGCACAATGGTCATTGCACCGGACTATTGCAATATTAGTCGTTCGAACTGCTCTAAGTGCTAGAGGACTCTGCATCTTTTTGCACAATTGTTTTTTGTCAATGTCTTTATGTCCCCAAAGTGTTCTGTAAATTGACTGTTTGTTGTACTAGAGCGGCTCCAACTACCGGAGACAAATTCCTTGTGTGTTTTGGACATACTTGGCAAATAAAGATGATTCTGATTCTGATTCTGATTCTGATGAGGGCAGTTGGTGTTCGAGAGGAGGATGCAGGAGATAGGCTTACATGGAAAAAGGATGACGCGCTGTGGCGACCCCTAACGGGACAAGCCGAAAGGAAAAGAAGAAGAAGAAGATTACGAGCAAGTCCTTTAACGTCTCGTCAACGTTTACATACCTGATGAAAGATGGACCCTCCATGGCTGAAGTCACGATACAAGCTTCTTGCTGGTCTTGGAACTGATTACTTTTGGAAAGCCCCCTGAGGTTTTCTAGACACTGATGCTCTTTCATCACGTGACTGCGTACGTCACAAAGAGCGCAGCGTCTCCTTGGTTACACATACCGCACAGCTCGAACTGAAAAGAGTTTGGAAAAACAGCAAACCTCCAAATAGGTTATATTCGAACGCTTTTCCCAACGAGTAAAAGTCAAACTAGCTCATTCACATCTTAATAAATATACCGAGAGAAAGTTGCCCGGATGTTTGTTATTCGCCTATCATTCAGTTCTCACACGCTCGTACTCGGCCTCATTACAACATTTTTGACTATTTCACATGTGTAGTATGCGGAGGACAATTTCGGAAACTGTCTGTAATAACAGTCTGGTCACTCCAAATTTAGATGTAATAACGGCAATAATGGGGCTTGAGTCGACATGTCGCTTTCAGTCTGTGTCTACAAGTTACACAAGGTGACAAATGTGGAACAAACTGTGGAACAAACTTTCCACATTTGCTTTTGTTTTTGGAAGTTACCGTTAGCGCGACGGGGTGAGTTCCAGTGTGTATCCTCCAAAATAAAAGCTCATGAGCTTAAACTAAGAAGTCAACGTAAAAACTCAATTAACTTTGCAAAGTAGAAAACAAATCGTGATAAAACGCTACCCCTTACAATTTTAACGATGCTATCTTTTAATTTAACCAAAAACATTAACTGAAAATTAACTACTCTGTGTTTGCATTTACCATGTATATTAAATCAAAGTCAAAGGCATTGTTAGCCCTCAAAAAAAAAGAAAAGTAAATAATGAAACAGTGTCAGCGGTTCTGCAAAAAAATTAGGACAAAAAGGGCAAAATGTTTGCAGCTGTTGTTAATGCTGATGAATGTATCGTGGAAAACTTAATTTCAGTAGTTTAATTCAAAGAGTAAAGGTCAATATGTCAGCAAGGCGCTGACCTATTGGATGAACCAGGTATGTATAAATACATTGAGAATTCTTCATATGAACCATATATGGAAGTGTACCTTATATAAATAACTGTGTGAACCCATATTGCTGAACACAACTTTTTTGTCCTGAGCTTACTCTGATGACTTGCACTGAATGGAATCAGCCAGAGATGCATCATCCGGAAAGTCGCTGCTGACAGCTAGCCTCAAGCACACTTCCAAATGATCATCAGTCATGGTGGAACGATACTTGGACTTGATGATCTTCATGTGAGAAAAGGCTGACTCGCACAAATAAGTTGAGCCGATTAATGCAGTCAAACAGGTTGCACATTTCCTCATGTTGGGGTACTTCTCCTCTGTGAGTAAGCACCAGAACTGTCCATGAGCTTTGGACTTCAGCGCAATATCGGCTTGTAATGTCAAAATCTCCTCCTCTACTACAGTAGAATTGAGGTCAAAGAGTGTTGTCATTTTGATGCGAGTGAAACAACCTCAGCATCTTCCTGAAAAGGGTAGCACATGAACTCGATTGGCTCGAGTAATGCAAAGTCTTTAAATCGTTTGTCAAACTCTGACAGACAATTATCAATCTGTTCTGTGTAGCGTACGCTGTCAAGCTGCACACATGATTTCCCTTGCGTCTCCAACTCCAACACAAGGTTTGTGAAGTTTGCCAAATCGTGGCGCTGGAGCTTTGAGGAGAAATGTCGCATTTTTCGTTTGAAAGCTTTCATTGAGGTTATCATATTGATCGCAGTTTTATCTTTTCCTTGCAGCTCTAAGTTCAGTTCATTCAGCATGTTGGTCAGATCAATTAAAAATTACTGTTCATACACGGCTAAAAAAATATACGTTTATTTCCGCATTCTATTGGATCAATGTGGATCACGTGACCAAAAACACGAGCATCTGACACCATTCTTTCCATATAAATGTTGAAAAACAACGCAGCCTCCATGTTCCCATTTCGAGTATGGCAGAAGAGTGACAAGAAATGTTACTTCCTTGTTCTCGAGCCGCTCGTTTACTCTGTAAACAAATATAGTGCACCCCAGCCTGGCTGGTGGACGTCATAGCAAGCAAAGTGACTTTGGCGGTACAGCAAACTCATTTGAAACGGCATTTAAAAAAGGTAATATATTGTGCATGTTTTCAGAGGCTGTTTTTAAACAAAATAATTTGTTTTCAAGTTAGATGAAAGTGGGTTGTGACTTTGCAACATCAGCAACATGCGGGTGACAACAGTTGAGAATCACTAATAATGCTTCTCGAACCTGCATCCAAAACATGGAGATGAAAAAATCGGTGAGGTTGTCATGCGCAACAGGCCTCAGTAGGCCTCATCCAACTGTTGTAACCGGAAGTCTTATCAATATGTTACATTCGACTAGATGTTTATTTACTTTAGATTTTTTTAAATGTAGGCCAGTCATTTGTCTCTATTAAACCCAAATTCTTCTTTTCTTTTCCTTTGGGCTTGTCCCTTTAGGGGTTGCCACAGCGCGTCATCCTTTTCCATGTAAGCCTATCTCCTGCATCCTCCTCTCGAACACCAACTGCCCTCATATCTTCCCTCACGACATCCATCATCCTTCTCTTTGGTCTTCCTCCAGCTCTCTTGCCTGGCAGCTCCATCCTCATGCATAATTTCTGGTAGTGGGGGACTGCGTTCGCGCTCTCTCCTGGTCATTGTTTCAAAATAATGAGGATGTTGCTCATTGTTAAAGCTGGAGTGTGCATCATATGACGCTATGGTACTGCAGTATGATGTAATTTCTAGCATACATGGGTTTGCTCTGAGTAGTAGAACCAGTTAGTCATGACAAGATGAAGCTTCATAACATCGTAACGCTTCGGTCATTGGTTCGAGTCATGGTCCATGTCTTGATGCTTCATGTGCACACGAAACCACCTGCTGGCCATGTGTATAATCACAGGCAACTGTATCTTCGGCCACATATTGTGTGATACATTGCAATATGGCGTTTGTTGTGGCTCTTGGAAATAACTTATGAATGACAAAAAAATGTTTGATCACATATTGTGTCGACATGAAAAAATAAAATATTGTTTCAACGTACTCTGTCTGTGTAACTGGTAATGGTAGTAATCATATACAGGTAAATCTAAAAAAAAAATAGAAAACTCAAGTGATTTCAGTACTCATACATAGAGATTCTTTAAGCACTTACTTTTCAGAGGGCAAATTCCTGCCTAAATTCTACATTAAAATTTGTTACATTATATTCTAGATTCCAGAGGTGGTGAATTTGGAGCTATTGTTAGCTTTAAGCTACAATCCTCAAATTATTCATGTATAAAAAAATGAAATATTTCAGTGTGTGTGGTGCATCTCTATAATATGAGTTTCACTTTTTGAATTGAACTACTTCACTAAATTAAGCTTTTGACACTATTATAATTTATTGAGATGTCCCACTATGGCAGCTTGTGTAATGTGTTTGTCAACACACGTTTGGAGAATGGCAAACCATAAACCCACATTTTCATGGAGCTGCTTGACAGGGTCTCGATTGCTGTCTCGAAAGGTCACCCATCGTTCCAAATTCTGAACCACTTCCTGAAGCAGGAAACAGGAAGTAGTTGAGCGAGGCAGGGCCATTGATGTTTTTTCGTCAAAATGTTGAGCAAACAGCTATTCAGCTTGTGGCCACAACATTATACCAGCAACCGATTGTTATTACAAATAACTCATTATTTCTTTTGTTTAAGACTTAAGACACGGCTAAAGACATGCGTTAATCTCCGCATTCAATTGGATCGACGTGGACCACGTGACCAAGGAACACGGGCATCTGACAACATTATTTCGATATAAACGTTGAAAAACAACACAGTTTCATTATTGTTCATTGGCGTGTCCATGTGTGACTCATCTGTGATTATCATGTCGATATGTGCCACCATAACTTTGGCTTGTAGGCTGGAGAATGAGGTCGTCATTTCTGGCATGATGTTGGCATCGCTTCTCGGCCTTTTGGGTAAGATCAAGTGTAGTATCTGGTCTTAATCAGTTTAATGTCTGATATGTTCCCTATTTGGGGACCATATATTAAATTGATTGTTGGAACCGAGAGATGGAATAGGGGCTTGCTCCATCCACTCCACGCATTGACCTGGTATTGCAGTACCTCCAGGAATGGTGCACAACCACAAAATGGTGAAAACAAGTGTGTATTTCTCAGTCATATGTTTTGAAATTACGTCATGCACAGCATGGTAAGCAAGTTTGTAGTCTATACAGCATGTTGTATTGTTATTTGCATTTTGGGTGCAGTACAGAACTGTATTAGTTTCCCACATGGAGCATAGTTGAAAAGAGACAAGAAATGTTGCTTCCTTGTTCTCTCGCCGCGAGTTTCCTCTGTAAACAACTACAGTGCAGCCCGGCCTGGCTGGTGGATGTCATGGCAAGCAATATGACTTTGGTGGTACAGCAAACTCATCTGAAGCGGCATTCATCCATCCATCCATTTTCTGAGGCGCTTCTCCTCACTCGGGTCGCGGGCGTGCTGGAGCCTATCCCAGCTGTCATTGGGCAGGAGGCGGGGTACACCCTGAACTGGTTGCCAGCCAATCGCAGGGCACATAGAAACAAACAGCCATTCGCACTCACAGTCATGCCTACGGGCAATTTAGAGTCTCCAATTAATGCATGTTTTTTGGGATGTGGGAGGAAACCGGAGTGCCCGGAGAAAACCCATGCAGGCATGGGGAGAACATGCAAATTGAAACGGCATTTACAAATATAATATACTGTAAATGTTTTCAGAGGCTATTTTTAAACAAAATAATTTATTTTTCTCAACTTTTATGAAAGTGGGTCGCGACTTTACAACATTAGGAACATGCGGGTGACAGTTGACAACCACTGTTAAGACCACACTTGCCTGCTTCAGTGTTCGCCAAGGTTGTCATGCACAATAGGTCACAGTAGGTGGCAGTAGCGTTTTGAGACGCACATCAAACTGTTGTACCCGAAAGTGTTATCAGTGTGTGACATTCGACAAGACGAATGCATTATTTTCGTCAAGTCGTCTAATTATGTTTACATTCGATTTTCTTTAATTAGTTAAATCATGGCAGCACGGTGGTGTGAATGTGAGTGCGAATGGTTGTTTGTTTGTATGTGCCCTGTGATTGGCTGGCAACCAGTTCAGGTTGTACCCCGAATGGATGGTTTATGTTTCTCGGTGTGAATGACCCCACTTTCAAGTTATTTCATCGTGTCTCGATGCCGCTGTGCATTATGGGTATCCATTTACTGTCTCAATTAAAACTAAAATTCTCAAATAAGAAGCATATTTCTTCAAGTATTAGCACACAGTCGTGTTTCATCTTGCGTATGTTCCGGCTTGCCCCTTATGTGTATGGTTGTTCACATGCTCATGACGACACCGTCGCTTGACTTCGCGCGAATGACTTGCGTGCTCGCGCCGAGTCCAACTTATACTTACCTGGTGGAGGAGACTCCATGATCAAGAAGGTAGTTCCCCCAGGGTGAGGCCCAGCCATTGTACTCCGGTTGTGCTGACCCCTGCGAATTCCCCAAATGTGGGAATCTCAACTGCATAATTTCTGGTAGTGGGGGACTGCGTTTGCGCTCTTTCCTGATCATTGGTTAACGCAAAAAAAGACTGCGTATTTCATAGTGATGTAGTTGTGTGGTAATTAAGCATGTTACTACGTTCCTGATAGTGATGAACATTTGAGTGTACTGAATCATTCAAAACTGTTCATCAAAACATTAATTCACGTTCAGTTCTTTTTCACATAGTTATTCGAGTGCTTTCTTATTCAGTTAATGATCCATCCCCGAAGCTCACGTTCACTCAACACATTCACCGAAGGACGATGTGTTGTTGTTGTCATGTATTGTAAACGAGGAAAGGCGGGGAGATTATTTGTTTACAAAAACAAAAAGGCAAAATAAAGACCTACCTATCTCTCTCCCAGAACCTCTTGAACACCCACTTCGGTCGTGACTCGTGAACATGTGTGCATCGAGCTCAGCTAGCGACCATCCTTCCGCGTCCCCTGACGTCCAGCTAGGCTCTCGCCACTCGGCGTGACTTTTCTGCATCCACCGCGGTGGACAGCATCGCTGACACCAGCACCTGTGCTTCCTGTTTACCCACCTTAATGTTATTGTTATCTAATAAGTGTAAAGCTTCTTTGAGTGTCTTGAAATCAGTTATTATTATTATTGTTATTATTGAAGAAAAAGCTAAACAATGGGAACGTCAACCTCCCCAATATGGCCACTAAGTAGGCACGTTGGTTAGCCGGACTGTTAGAGCGAGCTTGTGTGTCTTGTCTTCATAATTATCATATTAGCATTAGCATATTACTCCAATTCTAAAGTCTTTACACTGGGTCCCAGTCGGCTGTAGAATAGATTTTAAAGTTCTGTTACTGGTCTATAAATCACTAAATGGTTTAGGTCCTGAATACATGAATTAAATGAGTCCTTGAAGACTCCTTGAAGTCTCGGCGCCCTTTGCACAATGGTCATTGCACCGGACTATTGCTATATTAGTCATTCAAACTTCTCTAAGTGCTAGAGGACTCTGCATCTTTGTACAATTGTAAAAATAAATACATAAATAAATACAAATAACAAATGTACCGGCATTACCAGATAACGATTAACCCTTTTTTGCTCAGTGACTGTTTTTTTTTTTGGTCAATGTCTTTATGTCTCAAAGTGTTCTCTGTCAATTGACTGTCTGTTGTCGTACTAGAGGGGCGCCAACTACCGGCGACAAATTCCTTGTATGTTTTTTGGACATACTTGGCAAATAAAGATCATTCTGATTCTGATTCAAGACCCCAACCGGAGCATCTGCCAACATCCCCCGGACTCACGGCTGTGGTGTCCTTGAGCAAGACAGTGACACATTTGTTTGGCAAAGTTTTAAGCCAGACGCCCTTCGTGACACAACCCTCTGCATTTATCCGGGCGTGGGACCAGCCGACAGTTTGCACTGCCCCCATCGGGTTGCATTAAGAGAGGATCAAACCCAGGTCAATGCAAATCATCGTCAATGTTGAGAAACACATGACCAAACAGGTTTAAGGATTAATGTTTCCTGAGCAGGAATTGAACCCGGGCCACGGCCGTGAGAGCACCAAATCCTAACCACTAGACCACCAGGGACTTCTGGTGTAGTCAACGATTGTTAATCGAGACAATCCCTAAATGGGTCAAAATTCAAACATTGACAGCTCTTTTCAGTGGAGCACGACTTTCCAGCAGCACGACGACAGGTGGGCACTGTGGGAAAATGGCAAAATATTGCACCGAGCAGACCATGCTTTTGTTATGCAAATGATTTGGTACACAAAATTGTTAATAACTTCAGTACTTATGTATTGCAAGCACTGCAATTGGTTGGCGACCAGTTCAGGGTGTACCCTGCCTCCCGCCCGAAGATAGCTGGGATAGGCTCCAGCATGCCCGTGACCCTTGTGAGGATAAGCGGTCCAGAAAATGGATGGATGGATGTATTGCAAGCATCGTTGATTCTTGTTGTCTCTCTGACCTGACTTTGTGAATTACACTTTAAGCAATTCAGGGATACTTACATATTATTTGATATGTGAACAAGTGAGCAGGTTTACTTTGATATAAGAAAGCGTAAACCCTCAAAGTGGGTGTGTGTCAGTGTGTAATTTATGGCATTTTCTTTCTGACTTTTTTTAGTGCTGTTTGAATAGTTTACGTGGGACAGTGAAAAACATCCACACTTTCGTAGGGCTAGTGGCGCAATGGATAACGCGTCTGACTACGGATGAGAAGATTCTAGTTTCAACTCCTGGCGTGCTTTTGTGCAGTTTTGCAAGTGGTATTAAACCCAATTCAGAATGCTGTATTTGTTACGTTCAGTTTAAATGTCTGCATTACGCAAACTCATGCAACGTGGTCAGGTTGGTTGTTTTAAGAGAGAATTTGGGAAATGAAGACAATACTTGAGGTGAAGAAAAGATCATGTTCGGCCTGGTACACACAAAGACGATCAGGTTGTTTTTGTCTCAGTTATGCCCTCTACCGACCGATGACCTCAAATGCCAGACTGGATTATGTTTTAAAATATTATCCTATGAGATTATGTCAACAAGAGGAAACAGTATAACGTACACTGTTTTAATTGTACTTATATTTTTTTCCCTCTTTATTTTAAATGTTTATAAGCAGTTTTTTTTCTTTGTTTTGCAATGAGTTACCTTGTGTTTTACCTTGTCCTCTCAGTGTCCCACTTCTTCTGAGCTAACCTTTTTCCTTGTATGATTTCCTGTACTGTGAGGTTCCACCACCAAGTCTCCTTCTCTCCTTTCCTGCCAGAAGATACACCAAGTACTCTCCTGCCTGCCTCTCTGATCACCTTGGCTGCAGTGGTCCAGTCTTCTGGAAGCTCCTCCTGTCCACCGAGAGCCTGTCTCACCTCTTCCCGAAAAGCTGCAAAACACTCGTCCTGTCTCAGCTTCCATGGTTCTCTTCTCTGCCTTTGTCTTCCTAATTTTCCTCCCCACCACCAGAGTCATCTTACACACCACCATCCTATGCTGTCTAGCCACACTCTCCCCTACCACTACCTTACAGTTGGTAACCTCCTTCAGATTACATCGTCTGCACAAGATGGAATCCACCTGCGTGCTTCTCCCTCCGCTCTTGTCGGTCACCCAATGTTCGTGCCTCTTCTGGAAAAAAGTGTTGACTACAGCCATTTGCATCCTTTTTGCAAAGTCTACCACCATCTGTCCCTCCAAATTCCTTTCCTGGATGCCGTACTTACCCATCACTTCTTCATCACCCCTATTACCTTCACCAACATGTCCATTACAATCTGCACCAATCACGACTCTCTTTCTGTCTGGGATCCTCAGAACTACTTCGTCAAGCTCCTTCCAGAATTTCTCTTTCACCTCTCGGTCACATCCTACCTGTGGGGCTTAGCCACTAATCACATTACACATAACACCCTCAATTTCAAGTTTCAGCCTCATCACTCGATCTGATACTCTTTTCACCTCCAAGACATTCTTAGCCAAATCTTCTTTTAAAATAACCCTGACTCCATTTCTCTTCCCATCTACACCATGGTAAAATAATTTAAACCCTGGCCCTAAACTTCTAGCCTTACTGCCTTTCCACCTGGTCTCCTGGACACACAATATATCAACCTTTCTCCTAAGCATCATGTCAACCAACTCCCGAGATTTTCCTGTCATAGTCCCAACATTCAAAGTCCCCACATTCAGTTCTAGGCTCTGTGCTTTCCTCTTCTCTTTCTGCCAAAGAACCCGCTTTCCACCTCTTCTTCTTCTTTGACTTTGACCCACAGTAGCTGAAATTCCAACGGCGCCCCGCAGGTTGATGGCGCCGGTGGCAGACGTTGTTAACCCGGGCCACGACCGATCCGGAATGGAATTCTTTGGATGAACGCTCATATTTGTTTGGCAAAGTTTTACAGTTCTGAGGTCAGGGGTTCAATCCCCTACTCCGCATGTGTGGAGTTTGCATGTTCTCCCCGTGCCTTCGTGGATTTTCTCCGGGCACTCCTGTTTCCTCCCATATCCAAAAAACATGCATGGTCGGTTGATTGAAGACTCTAAATTGCCCATAGGTGTGAATGTGAGTGCGAATGTTTGTTTGTATATAATTGCGATTGGCTGGCAACCAGTTCAGGGTGTACCCCGCCTCCTGCCCGTTGATAGTTGGGATAGGCTCCAGTACTCCCGCGATCCTTTTGAGGGTAAGCGGCTCAGAAAATGGATGGATGAAAGTCCCTTATGGATGACATCGCCATTCTACAGATTTGCTTCCAGACCCGTGGTGGAACAGAATCCTTCTGTATGTTGTTTTGCATTTCAGATTATTGGAGCACACAACATGACAAAAACTGTTAAAGGGTTGATTGTTCAAGCGTGGGGTCTCTTGCAGATGAAAACTCTTTTAAGATTGGAAAAATCCTTTTGTGTGTCCTGGGCCTTAGGAAGTAGAATTGTCGATCGAGGTGTGTTTTGGAGGAAATTTAGGTGTGGAAGTATATCTGGGTCACCAGATTCTGAATTTGAATGACACTTTTTTATTTATTGATTTATTTTTTTTACACCCAATTTGAATTTTACTTTTAACATCAAAATATCCAATCCAAACATTTTAGCTTCAAATATTCAGCTGCACCATTTCAGAAGCAAATTCAACTCGCTGGCAGAAAAGGCTGTTAAAAAAAATATAATAATAATTATCCATTTTCTGAGCCGCTTCTCCTCACTCGGGCCGCGGGTGAGCTGGAGCCTATCCCAGCTATCATCGGGCAGGAGGTGGCTATCATCGGGGTACACCCTGAACTGGTTGCCAGCCAATCGCAGGGCACTTACAAATAAACAACCATTCACACTCATATTCACACCTACGGGCAATTTAGAGTAGTCAATTAACCAACCATGCATGTTTTTGGGATGTGGGAGGAAACCAGAGTGCCCGGAGAAAACCCACGCAGGCACAGGAGAACATGCAAACTCGACACAGGCAGGGGCGGGGATTGAACCCAGGAACTCAGAACTGTGAAGCTGACGCTCTCACCAGTCGGGCCACCCTGCCACATCATCATCATCATCATCATCATCATCATCATCATCATCATCATCATCATCATCATCATCATCATCATCATCATCATCATCATCATCATCATCATCATAAATGCTATTTAATTCTGCAGGCACGTGCAAACATAAAGGTACGTAAACAACAATTTTCTACGCACAAATGAGGTATCAAAAGTTGCGTCTCGGCCACTCTTTAATCAGATGATATTGGAGTGTTTGGAAAACAATTCAGTAAATATTTTGAAAACAGAAGCTTAAAAAGACACACAAACGCCGTCCGGAAGTCGTTCTCCATGGCCTCACCAAACTCCTCCCATGCCCGGGTTTTTGCCTCAGCGACCACCAAAGCTGCAATCCGCTTGGCCAGCCGGTACCCATCAGCTGCCTCAGGAGTCCCACATTCCAAAAAGGCCTGACAGGACTCCTTCTTCAGCTTGACGGCATCCCTCACCGCTGGTTTCCACCAACGGGTTCGGGGATTTCCGCCACGACAGGCACAGACGAACTTACGGTCACAGCTCCGGTCGGCTGCCTTGGCAATAGAGGCGCTGAACATGGGCCACTCTGACTCAATTTCCCCCGCCTCCCCCAGGACGTGGGTGAAGTTCTGCCGGAGGTGGGAGTTGAAACTTATTCTGACAGGGGATTCTGCCAGATGTTCCCAGCAGACCCTCACAATACGTTTGGGCCTGCCACGTTGGACAGGCATCTTCCGCACCATTGGAGCCAACGCACCACCAGGTGGTGATCAGTTGACAGCTCAGCCCCTCTCTTCACCCGAGTGTCCAAGACATGCAGCCGCAAGTCCGATGACACGACCACAAAGTCGATCATCGAACGGCGACCTAGGGTGTCCTGGTGCCAAGTGCACGTGTGGACACCCTTATGCTTGAACATGGTGTTCGTTATGGCCAATCCGTGGCGAGCACAGAAGTTCAATAAAAGAACACAACTCGGGTTCTGCACGGGGGGGGGGGGGCGTTCTTCCCAATCACGTCCTTCCAGGTCTCACTGTCATTGCCCACGTGAGCATTGAAGTCCCCCAGCAGAACGATGGAGTCCCCAGCGTGAGCGCTTCCAGCAACCCCTCTAAGGACTCCAAAGAGGGTGGGTACTCTGAACTGCTGTTTGGTGCATAGGCACAAATAACAGTCAGGACCCATCCCCCACCCGAAGGCGGGGGGAGGCTACCGTCTCGTCCACCGGGGTGAACCCCAACGTACAGGCCAGGGGGCAATAAGTATATCCACACCTGCTCGGCGACTCTCACCATAGGCAACTCCAGAGTGGAAGAGATCCCAACCCCTCTCGATAGGACTGGTAGCAGAGCCTAAGCTGTGCGTAGAGGCGAGTCGGAACTTCTCAACCTCACACACCAGCTCGGGCTCCTTCCCTGTCAGAGAGGTGACATTCTGTGGCAGCCGTGGCACATGGTTAGGATCATTGCCTGCCACCGTCGGCCCCCCTGCCCCCTGCTCCAGTGTGTTCCACTAACATGTGTATGTGTTCACTGTGATGGGTTAAATGCAGAGAACAAATTTCGTGTACATGCATGCATGTTCATCACAATAAAAGGTGATTCGTCTTCATCTGGAGCCAGCTTCTGTAGCCGGGGCTCGGATCGCCAAGGTCCCCGCCTTCGGCCACCACCCAGCTCACACTGCACCCCGACCCCTATGGCCCCTCTCTCAGGTGGTGACCCCATGGAAAGGGGGACCCACGTTAACCTTTCAGGCTGTGCCCGGCCCATGGGGCCCGGCCACCAGGCGCTCGCCTCCGTACCCCACCTCCATGCCGGCCTCCAGAGAGGGGCCCCAGTGACCCGCGTCCAGGCAAGGGAAACCTTGATCCATATATTTTGTTCGTCATAGGGTTTTTGAAGCCGTGCTTTGTCTGGCCCCTCACCGAGGACCTGTTTGCCATGGGTGACCCGACCAGGGGCGTGAAGCCCCAGACAACTTAGCTCCTAGGATCATTGGGACACACAAACCCCTCCACCGCGATAAGGTGACGGCTCAAGGAGAGGGGATGCCTTGTTTTCCAATAATTTAGTGATGTCCATATCAAATAAATTAATGACTGATTGCACTAGACTGTCAAGAAGCTGTGACCTTTCGTGGTAAACTCGAAAGTGTGCGGTGTATGTGATCATAATAAAATACGCTTCCAACAGGAAGAGGAACTCAATTTACTTCTATCTCAAATCCATTTTCCCCATTGAAAAGTATTGAAATGCTTTTAAAGTGGCACTAAGGCAGGCCCAAAAAATGGCATGTAAATTCAACACACCACAGAGAAGGAAGCATCTCATTTGTGTCAAAGGCCTGGGGTGTTAAAGGGTTTTTCCACAAAGATTTAGAAAAGTTGTTCCCTTTATTCTGTTTACCTTTCCAGATACAGGCCTACAGATCAGTTGTTACACCGAGATTCCGCACTGTATTTCGTATGTACCACTTTCCTAGCAATTCTGGCAACTCTCCACACTTGAAAACCTTGTTGCCTTCATAACGTATCTTCTGAAACTCGGATCTGGGGTTGTTGTCGTATACAATTCTAAAGGTGACCACACAGAAAAGTCACAGAATTGTGATTTTGTAACATTAATTTGGCACAGTACTTGAATGTAATTGTTGTGCTGTCTGTTAAGTCACAGTTTCATGAGTGAGGATGAGGAAGCAACCAAGCAAAAGTCTTTTTATTTTGATCGTTCTAAATCTGTCCTGTCTTTTGCCAAGTCGGGACAATTGATCTGCGAGCACGCAGAGCAGCAACAGTCACAGGACACCTTCCGGTCAGGTGATGCACCGATATGAGGGGACTGTGAATAGAATGCAGAGTGCACTGGGGGTGACACACATATATCTATATATATATACATATATATCTATATATATCGATAGATATTTGTGTTAGTATCATGTGATACGGCACAATGTTATCACATCAGTGCTTTTAATTGACTCGAGGCTACTTTAGATTCTCTTGGAATCGTTTTCTTTTCGGTGGTTGACCTAAATTATAATGCAGTCATTCTCTCTCTTATGACTTTCCGTCTCTTTATTAGGAGACAGAATCTTCACGTACCTTTTTTAAACATCCCGTTTCTCCTTTTCCGACAGTAAAAACAAAACAAAAAACAATACACACATATATCTAGAAATATATATATATATTAGTATCATGTGATACGGCACAAAGTTATCACATCAGGGCTTTTAATTGACTCGAGGCTAAGGATACGAAGGTATGGATTTTTAAATGATATGTAATTATTGCACATTATTGTGTGGACGCCAAAGCCACGGTTTATGAACCCGAACCACTTCTGAGGAATACATTACAGTGGAGTGAATGGCAGTATTTGTAGGAGTAGATAAGGTAGAGTAAATTAAATCAGAATCAGCAGGATCAAAATCAGAATCATCTTTTTTTGCCGAGTATGTCAAAAGCAAACAAGGAATTTGTCTCCGGTAGTTGGAGCTGTACGAGTGCGACAAAGGACAGCCATTCGACAGAAAATGCATTCGAGAGCATTGGAATGTAGTCAAAGTGCAAGAACCAGCATACAAAGTATTGGTGGTTCATTGGTAGAATTCTCACCTGCCACGCGAGAGGCCCGGTTCCGATTCCCGGCCAATGCAGCTTGACCATTTTTTGTATATTACTCTCTATTTGAGGTAAAAGAGTACAAACTCCTACGGCTTGCAAAACACACGTTTTCCCCGACCGGTACTGGACGACCGAGGACAGGAACACAGTGTTGGTTGGTCACATCTTGTCAGAAGTGGGTCATATGCGTAGACTTTGCGAACGTAATTCACCAACTTGGCGCGCTTGGCCAGCCTCATAAATATCCCTTGTGTTGTTTCATGGAAGTGTCGGGCAGAAACAATGATAACACCCTAGTTGTACCAATTTCTGTTGGACTGGAAAGCCAAGGAGAGGAAACAGACAGTTTTTGTCAGTCTAATCACACAAGAAGCAGAATTTCAACCCGCATACCCGTAGAGACTCCAACCTGAATGGAGTTGCTTGGACGGCTCAGCCACTCTGACAGACTTCGATTGTGTTGTTTTTCATAGCATCATAGTTTTCTGATGTTTATATGCATGCCAGTGCCTCTGACTTACTGACTCAATACTCATCTGAAATGTAGGAATCCAAGTCAAGAGCATGAGAATGATGACAAAGTCTGTTGACAGAACATTTGCCACTCGGACTTAATGTCCCCTGCTTCCCCTGGGACATGGACAAAGTTTTGTCGGAGGTGGGAG
The DNA here is from genome assembly GCF_024500275.1 of Phycodurus eques. Lineage (NCBI taxonomy): Eukaryota > Metazoa > Chordata > Actinopteri > Syngnathiformes > Syngnathidae > Phycodurus > Phycodurus eques. The sequence continues at coordinate 128,657 of NW_026904086.1, read as the reverse complement.
TTGGAGCTCCTTCTGACTTGGGACTCTGCCAGACATTACCAGCACACCCTCACAATACGTAACAAAGGGTCCGGGTCTAGATTCACCCCGGGGTCAGCTCATCCGGTGGGCGACCCGTTCAAGAGCATTGGAATGTAGTCAAAGTGCACGAGCCACCATACCAAGCATTGGTGGTTCAGTGGTAGAATTCTCGCCTGCCACGCGGGAGGCCCGGGTCCGATTCCCGGCCAATGCAGCTTGACCGTCTTGTGTATATAAAGCTCTATTTGAGGTAAATGAATACAAACTCCTTCTGCTTGCAAAACACACATTTTCCCCGACCCGTACTGGACTTCCGAGGACAGGAACCAAGTGTTTGTTGGTCACATCTTGTCAGAAGTGGGTCATATGCGTATACTTTGCGAACGTAGTTCACCAACTTGGCGCGCTGGGCCATCCTCACAAATATCCCTTGTGTTGTTTCGTGGCAGTGTAGGGCAGAAACAATGATAACACCCTCGTACCAATTTTTGTTGGACTGGAAAGCCAAGGAGAGAAACAGACAGTTTTTGTCAGTCTAATCACACAAGAAGCAGAATTACAACCCGCATACCCGTAGATATTGTAACCTGAATGGAGTTGCTTGGACGGCTCAGCCACTCCGACAGACTTCGATTGTGTTGTTTTTTATTGCATCATAGTTTTCTGATGTTTATATGCATGCCAGTGCCTCTGACTTACTGACTCAATACTCATCTGGAATGTAGGAATCGAAGTCAAGAGCATGAGAATGAAGACAAAGTCTGTTGACAGAACATGGGCCACTTGGACTTAATGTCCCTTGCTTCCCCTGGGACATGGACAAAGTTTTGGCGGTTGTGGGAGTTGAAGCTCCTTCTGACTGGGGTCTCTGCCAGACATTACCAGCACACCCTCACAATACGTAATTCTCTTTCAGGTCGAACTGACATCTGCCCCCAACATCAAAGCAAACACACCTCCCAGTGGGAATCAGAATGCAGTTCCACCCCCCTTTTGACCCCAGTGTCCAAGAAATGCGGCAGCAAGTCCGATGACATGACAAAAAAGTTCATCATCGAACTGCAGCTTTAGGCTGTCCTGGTGTCAAGTGCTCATCTGGAAACCCTTATGTGTGAAGATGGTTTTCATTATTGACAGTCTGTGACGAGCACATTATTCCTATCAGTAAGCACGACTCGCGCTCAGATCGGGGAGGGGTGAGGAGGCGTTTGCCTTTATCACGCCCTTCCGGGTCACATTGTCACTCGCCATGTGAGCATTTAATTCCACCAGCAGAGGCGCACTCACAAAAAGGAAATTATAGACAGAATGGACACATCGTCTTTATAGACTAGACACTATCAGGAGTGGGATTTGAACCCACGCCTCCATAGAGACTGCAATCTGAAGTCAGCACCTTGAATTGCTCAGCCATTCTGACAGTTGTATAGTATGTTGTTTACAAGGAACAAAGGGTCCGGGTCTTTATTCACCCCTGGGGGTCTGCTCATCCGGTGGGCGACCCGTTCGAGAGCATTGGAATGTAGTCAAAGTGCAAGTGCCACCATACCAAGCATTGGTGGTTCAGTGGTAGAATTCACGCGGGAGGCCCGGATCCGATTCCCGGCCAATGCAGCTTGACCATTTTGTGTATATTAAGCTCTATTTGAGGTAAATGAGTACAAACTCCTTCTGCTTGCAAAACACACATTTTCCCCTACCGTTACTGGACTACCGAGGACAGGAACCAAGTGTTTGTTGGCCACATCTTGTCAGAAGTGGGTCATATGCGTAGACTTTGCGAACGTAATTCACCAACTTGGCGCGCATGGCAATGAATGTTGGTTACGCGAGGGACCTCTTCTGAATTTTTCTTAAACCCCAGTGTGAACACTGGACATTACTGCAGTGCTGTCATAACACTGCCCAATACAGGCAGTGTAATCAATGTTACATTTCCTGAGAGTCTTTGATCATAGCAAAAAGGTGACTGCGTCTAAACCATCATCTGGCGTGAAATGGAGAAATCCTTCCACAACATCATTTTTCACATCGTGCACCACCAAAGATACTTGCTCCATTTTACTCAGGTCCTTACTTTCATCTACCTTTAAATCAGACATTTCAGCATCTTGTATTTCATCACTTATTTGCGCATACTTTCCATTTCTTGGAATATCTGCTATCTTTTCTGCAACTGTTTTGTCAAATTTGCCTCGAATCTGTAAAAGGTTCAAGGAAGTTTCCCTGGTTGACAGCCGTGTCATTCTCTGTCTCGTCTTTGTGAAAGTCCCTGGCATGCAGTGAACTCCACAATTGCTTTCATATTTTTTCTGTTCTCTCTGACTATTTTTGTATCTCCATCACACAGAGCATTTAACATTGTTGAACCAGACCCTTTCTGAAAAGTCCACTCATTCCACACTAACATAGCATATTTATGCTCCACACTAGTGTTAGCGCCAGATCTAGGGGAAGCTGAGCGGCAACAAGTGGCACACAGATAGTCTTCCCTTCCAAACAACAGGATACGTGAATCAGTCGGCCACAGTCTTTACTTCTGAAGCTGCGCATACCCCTCTGGTCCACAGCGACACTTACAGCACCATCTGCTGGTTTGGTATTGTATAAACTCATAACAATAAAAACATTGGTAAATCACCCAGAAAATTAAGGTGGTGACTGTTTTAAATGAAACCTTTGATTAGGCATTTTCAATCCTACTACACTCTCCCCTGCTTTAAAAGAAGACTCTGGCATCTTGTACCAATGTCTCAAGTCAGGTTACAAAAACATCATATATCAAGGTCCTTGTAATCTTTTGTCCTAACACCTAACATGTCCAAATGGGTGGGGAGTAATAGTACATGTCAGGTTGTGCTTGTTGTCGGGGATTGGGTACGGTACACAGGCAAACATCATGTTTTCCATGCTTGGTAAGATGGCTGTCCAAACTGGTTGTAGGGGAGAATTTCCCTCGGTTTCACTGTTCAGATTGATCTCCGTGCTGTTGTGATATCCTCATGTCCATTTGAATCTGACACATTATCACATTGTTAACCTGAAGTAGCCGTTTCCAAATCATTGTTTTCAACAGTCATAGTTTCATTGACATTGTCCCTTTCATAGGTCTCGTTCGGTATAACATCAGCTGGAACTGTGACAATAGGCGCTGGTCTTGGCACTGAATGAAGTGCGCCAGCTGGGATTGACATGTTTTGGTTTTGCACAGCAACTCGGGGTGATGTGCTTGGTTTTGGCAGTGATTGAGTACTTCGCCTTAAGGGTTTACATTCAGGGGCTGCAGCTCTGAGTTCATGGTCTGAGGTTGAGTTCTGTTTCATTGATTCACAGGTACACAAGACCAGTGATATGTGTATTCCTCTGTATTCTGTCCTGTTCAGTTTATATTTTGAGTCTGGTCTTTTTCCAGTGGTAATTGACTGGTAATAGAAGATATCTGTGCAAAACTCAGATATTTCAAGCTCCTGTTTCTGCTCAAACTTGGTAAACAGGTCAATTTCCAATGTTTTTAACAACTTAGTTGATGGACTTTTTCCAATAAGGTCTTAGTTTTCCAGGTCCTCCGACTATCTCCCCAACACTTCGAGTGAGCACCCTCGCTCGAAGTGTTGTGGAGATACTGGCCAAAATACAGTGTAACCGGCCTAGCGCTTAGCCGCAGCCTGTTAGGGGGCAGCTGAGGCTCTTAGGAATGTGCCAGACGTCTGAAAAATCACACACACCAGATTTTGCCACTGTTGATTCAGGATCTGCTTGAGATGAAGGCAACCGGCAAAATAACATCCTTTGTACATGTGAATAAAAAGAGGTTGAAAAAAAAAAGCGGTTTCACACCCAAAAAACAACAAGCCACGCCTGCCGCCGGGCGGCGCTCCGATGCAGAGGCAATTGGTTGATTCCTCATTTTGACGACCCCAAAATGCAGCGGAGTGCTCCGGAGTGATTCCTCCAGCGGTGCCCCGAAAAGTGGTCGAGTCCCCCGAGCCGCATCGGCCACAGTGTACAAGTATTTGATTCCTCTAGATGTGCCCCAAAAAGTGGAGCAGTGTCCCATTCGGCTTCGGAGGGGTAAGGGAACTTGTCCCAGCAAAGCTCCTGGTATCTTCTCGGGTCACCCAGAGCAACTCTCAACAAGTCCCAGCATGGATCCCATAAAGTATCAAAGTGCCCCGTCCAGAGCTCCGGAGGTCACCCAGATCGGCAAAAGTGTTTGATTCCTCCAGAGGTGCCCCAAAAAGTGAAGGAGTGTCCTGGGAACTTGTCCCTGCAAAGCCCCTCGTATCTTCACGGGACAGACCCCCAAAAGTAACAAAAGTCCCAAAAAGTAACAAAGTACCCCTTACGGAGGTCCGGAGGTCACGCAGAGCATCTTGCACTCAGTCCCAGTAAAGTCCCAGCATGGATCCCAAAATGTGAAAAAGTACCCCTTACGGAGCTCCGAAGGTCACGCAGATCCCAAAATGCCCCAAAGTCCCTCGAAGGGCCCCCGTTTAACCCCCGGAAGTGCCACTTAAAGCCTGGAAGTGCCCTCCAAAAGTACCCGTATGGTGCCCCAAAGCGCGGCAGAGTACCCCTGATTAAGGCCTCCAAAGCCACCCCGGCAGCGTGGAAAAGTATCCGGAAAAGCGGGTGGCTGTTAAAAGATGGTTTGCAGAGGTCTCTCGTGTCCAACGGCCGGTGCTGCACGAAACCATCCCACCGCGGTTCCCCTAAGTGCCCTGTGCCGCAAAATGAGGGTTCCCCAGGGTGTCCCCACGTGTCCCCAATTCAAATGTGTTCACTTGGGGCACCGTGCCCCAAATTGGAGTCTAAAAGTAATACGAAAAACTCACAAAGTACGCCATAATGTTGCCCCAAAATGTTCCGGTCCCTCTCGCGCACCGTTTGATCAAAAATCTTCTTCACCTTGAAGGAACCTGCGTTTTAAAATCTCCGATACCTCCCGTGGTTCCACGCGTGTTTGTTTTCGTGAAGGAACTTCATTCACAACAATGTATAAAAACCAACCAATTTATTCCTGACAGAGGAGTCTATACATTTTGCAGAGCTCTGGGTTCGTAACTACCCTATCTTATCCTGAGCAGATAAAGTAGTCGAACTAAAACTATCTGATTCTACCCCAGACTTATACAATGTTTCAAAACGGGCCAGTATGGAATCGCTGTCGTCTGATTGGTCCGTAATCTGACGTCATCGTTGTTCGGCAGAATGATGACTATCTGATCTGGCTCCAGAAGCCGCCTCCAGGTGTCGCCTGTAGATGTCGCCTGCATTCAATGTTTATAGTGGCTCCCCGCAGTTCCTTTCTTCCTTGATATCTGTCTCCAAATACCCCCTGATGGGGGCCAAATATCCCCCGATGGGGGCCTTCCTGCAATATACTCCTATACTCCAATACACATTCTCTTCCAAACTAGTTAGAATTACATATTACAATATAAAGTATTCTATATTCCCTTCAATCCCCCAAGTTGATCTTCTGATAATCAGAAGATCAACAACCCCTATGCCTACTACCTTTTTCACTACAATACTCAATAAACCTAATCTAAGCACAGCAAAACAAAACTTTAAATTTTAAAATTTAAAGAGAGGATACACCGGTATCGTTCAATGGAGCGAGCGATTCCATGGCCACCCTGTCCTCGTCCAGGGACAGCAGCTGATATTGGCCATAGGGGTCCTTACCCACAAAGGCCTTGAGGACAATTCTGAGAACCAGGTTCCTGAGACAAGGGATAATACAACATCCACAAATAGCAAGCACAGCCATGACAATTATGATGGTAGTTGTCAAAGTCAGTATGAGACCTCTCCATTTACCAAACATCCTATTAAGCAGACTATAGAATGGGTTGTCCTCCACTCCAGACATTGATTTAAGTTTAACAGACATGGCTTGCAAACCTTTCATGGCTCTGGTGATCTTTCCGTTCGGCGCCGTATTAATGGGGATAATTGTGCAACAATGTCCTTTAATTCGAGAGCAGGCACCCCCTTCTTCCGCTAACATACTATCAAGGACCAACTGATTTTGGAATGCCATGAGAGATGTAGCTGATAGTTGCTCATGGATGCCCTCCGTTAGTTGAGAGGTGAAAATCACCAATCTTTGAATTTGGTAATGATGGAAATTTATGAAATAATTTTTTTTATTCGGAGTTACCCATATAAAAATACTCTCTAGACCTGCGGAAATTTGACAGCGAGCTTTATACTCATCCGGGACACCTCTGGGAATTCCAATGGCATCCAGGTAGGTGGGGTCCTCACCTTCTTCCCAAGCATTTCCACCCACGTTGAAGCCACTGACCATACGGCGGAAACGGTTCAAGCTACCCCACCAGTCACGCTCCCAGGTGAAATCCGCCATTTGAGTGATTTCCTGCTCAGAGAGGGGCTTAATCACTGTGGGAGCTATCATAGAGACCAATGCACAAGTGCCTGTCCATTCCCCAGGCAGGAAGTCCCACAACAGACCATCCCCACACATCCACCACAAATCAGACCTCATTTTACTTAATCGGGCCGCATCATAATAATCCATAAAAAGTGTAATATCATAAAATTTACATAAAAATATATTTACATAAAAAGTAAATATCGTATCCCGCCGGGTCGCCCCAGCGTGCACAATTTACCACCTTACACAATTCAAATTGGTATACCGACTTTTCCCACAATGTGTAGTTCAATTCTTGGGCCCCTGTTGGCTTCACGGCCCTCTTGGTCACTCTTTCTCCTTGTATTGAAGGCATTCCAAAATAGATTCCTGTAACTATAATCAGGGAGATCACCAGAGTCATAATTATAACCTTCTTTGACCAGACATACAGGCTGTACATATTTCCCCCTTTGTTAAATGACTAATTTAACACCAAAACACAGTATCCACACACAACCCCATACACAAACCAGCAGGTCGTCTCCTTCCGTCGGAGAGGCCCCTGACCAGACCTGCAAACAAACCCTTCTATAAATTAATCACAACTCTGCAAAAGATACCCGTGCCAAAGGGATGGACTACATAATTCCTGTGTACATACTCCAGAGAAGGGACAAGTCGGCAATTGTCACCCAACATTGATATTATCCATCCATCCATCTATCCATCCATTTTCTGAGCCGCTTCTCCTCACTAGGGTCGCGGGCGTGCTGGAGCCTATCCCAGCTGTCATCGGGCAGGAGGCGGGGTACACCCTGAACTGGTTGCCAGCCAATCACAGGGCACATCGAAACAAACAACCATTCACACTCACAGTCATGCCTACGGCAATTTAGAGTCTCCAATTAATGTATGTTTTTGGGATGTGGGAGGAAACCGGAGTGACCGGAGAAAACCCACGCACGCACCGGGAGAACATGCAAACTCCACACAGGCGGGGCCGGGGATTGAACCTGGGTCCTCAGAACTGTGAGGCTGACGCTCTAACCTGTCGGCCACCATGCCGCCACATGGACAACAATTAAGTATAAATGAACAGCATAGAGCAGTGGTTCTCTGTTGAATGGTGCGGGTTCCCTCGACTGGTACCTGAAAAAAATCCCAATTAAATATTCAAACTGCGTATTGTCACAGCGGTTTCAACTTTTCTTAAACACAGTTTAGTACTTCTGTTAAGCGCGCGCGCACACACACACACACACACACACACACACACACACATTCTGTACAATTACAAGTATTATTTTCATGTCTATTTGGTCCAAATAAGATGCATGCAGTTAGGATGGTGCGGCTGCCTGTGCCCATGCAAACTGTTTTTATTAAGGTATGTAAGTTTTTTTCCGCAAGTGTACTCATTGTTCAGCTTCAAACATGCATTCTGAACTTATATGTATTTTTTTTTACTATTGCAGGATGAAGTCAGTAAAATTCGCAATCTGGAGAGAAGCCGAGTAGTAGTCCATCTGCAAATCGGCGCTTTCTGAGTTCACTCACCTGAGTGCCCGTTTGAATGCCTTTGGGATGACAATGAACAGCACCGAGCATACTGAAATAAATGTGAGTTCATAAATGACGACATTGGGGCCACTCAAAAGGCAGCGGCCTATTTCTGGTCCCCATCTGTTAAGGTCCCATTCTCTATGTAGTATGGCCGAAAAGTAGGGATGTCCCAGGGAAAACAACCTAATTTTAGCATTACCACAACCATATTATTGACACACATTTTAAAACGATTGCATAAGTGTACTACCACTATATAAAAGTATCGTTTATGATTATGCACACTATTTTACAATGTATTTGCTAGCAAAACAAACCAATTTACCTATTTAAAATTAGAGTCCCAAACAGAGCATGGATAAATCATTACTCACCCAATTACTAAACTTCATTTTAATAATAGTTTGTTTTCCTATGCAATCCTCTTTGAAGGAGTCTGGGCTTTTAAACTTTTGCACATATCTTTATATGTCTACACTACAAACAGGGTTTGGAGGGTAACCCTTACTTTAAAGATAGATGGGTAGAGAGATGTGTCATGAACGGAACAGAGGATAGGACCCAAAAATGCACGACTCCAAAACAAATGGACAGTTTCCAAAAAGAGAGGTTTAATAGACGGGCATAGGTCGGTACACAGGCAGGCAATACAAGAAAGGCAACAGTATCCAAGAACATGAGGCAAAGAGGCAAGGTTGATAATCGGAACAGGGTCAAAGTCTTACTGTGAGTCTGTGACAAGGAATGCTGGAATGTGACGACAAGGTTAACGAACTGGCAACGAGAGGGAATGAGACACTGAGGTTAAATACAATCGGTAATTAGGTATGAACGAGGCACAGGTGGTGAAGATGCTCACAGGAGCAGGTGTGTGAGAAACGAGGAAGAAGAAGAAAAAACCTGGAACACACACTCACAGACACACACACACATGACAAGATGGATAGATTTGCTTGCTACTGAATAGATAAATAGACGGATGGACGCATAGTTAGCTAACCTTTGCATATAACTGTTTGTTATAACAAGTGAAATGAAAACAAGAGACAAATTAAGCAGAAAATCTTTGCAGTTCGGGGTAAACAGACTTTTACTGCCCACATCAGCAAGTGCATGGATGATGTCACCACCACGAAGTCCATCCCTGTCCGTGCTAATCAGAACCCATGGCTGTTGGGGGAGGTCTACAGACTACTGAAGGTCCGCAACACGGCTTTTATATCTGGGAATGAGGAGGGCCTGAGGACAGCCAGGGCCAATTTGTCCCGTGGTATCAAGGAGGCCAAGAGGGATTACTCCAGGAAGATCGCCCACCGCTTCATTGACAGCAGTGACACCAGGAGTCTGTGGCGTGGTATTCAGACCATTACGGACTATAAACCCACACCACAGACCTGCGACAGCTCCACCACCCTGCCAAATGAGCTAAATGACTTCTTTGCTCACTTTGAGGCAAACAACAGCACTCCTGCACACAAGACTCCACCCTCCTGGTGACCGAGTGCTGACACTGACCTGGGACAGCGTGAAAAGATCTCTCGACAGGATCAACACACGAAAAGCCCCGGGCCCAGATAACATACATGGTCGTATTCTGAGGGACTGTGCAGCTGAACTCACAGATGTCTTCACAGACATTTTTAACACCTCCTTGAATCAGGCTCTTTTCCCCACGTGCTTCAAAGCCACCACCATCATCCCAGTCCCGAAGAAGTCATCTCCCTCCTGCCTCAATGACTACCGTCCGGTGGCGCTCACCCCCATCCTGATGAAGTGCTTCAAGTGGCTAATCATGCACCACATCTTGTCCTCCACCCCCCCCCCCCCCCCCCACTCCTTGGACCCCTTCCTCACCTGCAAAGTCCTCCGCATAGCAGGGGATGCCACCCATCCATCACACAGCCTCTTCAGTCTGCTGCCATCAGGCAGGAGACTGCGGAGTCTCCGGCCCAGGACGAGCCGACTCAGTTTTATTCATAAGGCCTCTCAGGAATCTGAACTCTCTGCCCGCTCTGCCCCCTCTACCTCTTCTATCCTTTGCCCACCTGAACTCTGACACCCCACAAACATGCACATGCACACACATTCACGCACCGATTACCTATCGCAGCCGATTTCCCAGATCGGGTCCCGACATATGTCGGGAACGACAAAACTTCTTGTAGTGACATAAGCCACGACAAACGATTTGGCCCAATGACGCCAATGAAGTATGGCAAATTGGATTTTTTTGGGATATCTTCCATGCAGTGTGACATATCAACAACAACTCTCCGACAGCGCAACTTGACGGAGACCAGTCGGATTGCGTATTGTGACCGGCGCATCGCCTCCCGTACTTGCCGTTGTCAACATACTTGCGCGCTGTTGTTAACATTTATTCTCACGCACAAACCAATGTTTACCGAAGCTTTAGGGCATGATTCAACGGAACGCCGGCATGTTTACGTGCAACCGTATGTGCTTGCGCTTGATAAGGTACATACGGTTTTGTTGCCTGCTTGCGAGCCGTATTGTATGAAAAGTACGTGAACATACATCAAGCAATCCTTCAATGAACATTCTCACCCGAGCAACAGTGACGAACATGTTTTTCCTCATTTTGTTCCCCTACAGTCACTCACATGCACATGCACATGCACACACAGAAACAAGACATTGGCGCGGCGCATTGTTGTTGTCGTCGCCATCGTAACGAGTGTGTCCCGTCGCGTTGACCGGTGACACATTTTCTGCTTACACCTCTCGGACAGTGTTTGACTTGACAAGATAAAGCCCACTGATGGTAAAAGACGGGATAGGGTGCTATCAGAATAAATGTCGAGTAGTGTTGCCACTGTCTGCCCGAAAAACGACAAGATTTGATGGCAGTAGTCTGACATAGTGTTAAATATATTTTAGAAGTTATCATTTATTTGCTTTGCTTGCATTAGTATTATGGACGATTTTGAGAAAGGAAGATGTCTCGCCTTCAAGAAGATGACTCAGCAGGAATCATCAGAGAGAAGGGCGCCTTGACCAAGGACGTGGCCGGGACGTGGCAGGTGTTGGTCCCATGTCTTCACCTTGAAACCCTACCCTTAGTGTGTTGTGTCTTGTAGCTTAGTACGTTATAAACCTCCCTATTTCAAATAAATCAAGGAGCGACGGGAGAGATTGTTTAGAGCGTGATGAGAGGCTGTAATCTGAACAATCTCCCATATGCCCTCCTCATGAGAAAAAGAAACCAACGTCTTCATTCCTTTTGTGTCTATTTTTTATAATGTTGGGTAAGATAAATCCAACATTTAATTGGTCCTTCGAGCCGGATGTCAATACACCCGAGGATTCCAGTTGTGGAGCCGACATCCAGTTAAGAGACCGTGGCCAGGGCAATTGAGACCCTTTCCGGGACTGGTCTTCGTTCTCCTCAACTGGGATCTGAAGGTTGACGACAATCCACAGGATTGAAGACGACTTTGGTGAGGTAAATTTGAAAATGTTTTAGGAAAAAGGATTAAAGAGTGAGTGAATTGCGCGACGAAGAAGTCTGCGGCAGAATAAACCTTGTGTAATACTAGTCACTGGCAAGTAATAGAGGGACGGCGGAGTCCGACAAATTCCGCGTGGATGGCGGAGTCCTGTACGTACTTAAATTCCGTGTTTAATAAACCTTGTGTAATACTAGTCACTGGCAAAGTAAAAGAGGGACGGCGGAGTCCGACAAATTCCGCGAGGACGGCGGAATACTGTACGTACTTAAATTCCGTGTTTTCGTGTGTTTGCAAAAATTTGACTAGTATCGTGTGAATGTGTAAAAGTATGAATCTATAGACAGGATTGAAAGTGACAACTGGGTTTGGAAGCAAATGCAAGAATCCTCCGCCCCATGTGGGTAGAAGCTTGAGGATTACCAAAACCCAGACATTCATTGTCACCCTGTCATTTTGAATAAAGTCAGTATTTAGGTCACTCTAGGTGCAAATAAACTTACTTCCAAATTCACAAAATGGGAAAAAATAACAGTAAAACGGATCCAAAAGAACGCCTAACGTGTAAAGATTGGAAATATGTTCAACTCCAAAACCCTTCCAAAATAAAACATTTAAACACGTGGATAACCAAATACGGTTTCGCTGGCCAGCTAAATTCGCAAAAATTAGTTCAACTTCGAAACGAAATAAAGTGTCGACACAAAAATAATATATCACAAATAGAAAAAGAGGGATATGACGACTTACTCTTCTGGCAAAACATGGCGTCTAAAAGAGAAAAAAAAAAGAAAACAAATTTAATTGAATTTTGGTCAATAGGACCTGGACTAATGAGGATGTGAAAAAGGCCGTAGCCGGCATCACACCCTACAAAGTAGACATTGTCCAATTTGTTGAGGAAATGGAAAATGTTAGACAGTCCTATCATTTAAATGGAACAGAAACTCAACAAATTTGGATGACTGCAATGGGGCCTGATTGGCACCTTTGCCGAGGAGATTGGGACCCAAAACACCATGGTGTTGTAATGCCACATAATGACAGAGAATTACAACATCGAGTTTGGGCTTTAATAGAAAGAACCACAGCCAGGTTTTGCAAAAGGTCAAATTTCACGGAAATTAGTCGGGTGAAACAAAAAGACGAGGAACCTTTTGAAGAGTATAGGGTTAGAATGGCCGCTTGTTTTAAAGCAAAGAGAGGCTTGAATGGGCCCTTATCAACAACAGTTAAAAAATGCTTTACATGCGAATTCGAAAGAACACATTAACAGATGGGTAGATAAACATTGGATAAACCTAGCAACTGGCCCTCTGGAGGAATATGTTAATCATGCCCTCCACGCAGAAAGAGTGTTAGGACAAAAAAAAAAAAAAGAAGATAGATGTCTTCCTCAACGAAGAAGCAGAAATATACTATCAAGGCAGAGGGGGAGCAAATTTTAGAGGACGCGGCAGAGGCCGTGGGAGAGGAAGATATGGTAGAGGTCGAGGTAGTTATGATAATACAGGCTGTTGGTGCTGTGGAGAGAAAGGCCACATTGCACGTGACTGCCCTAAAAGAAATAAAAGAGAATACGGACAAACAACCGCATGACTAAGCCAGCCTGTTTCCCAACTTAACAAATCCTCTTGTGTAATCATTAAAGAGAATGAGGAAGTGGATTTCAATTTACAGGACATTCTGAGTTTGGACACTGAAAAACCTGAAATAACCTTGTCAGTCAATGGGAAAGAAATCAAATTTCTTTGCGATACAGGAGCATGTAGGACTGCATGTCGGGAAAAGATTCCAAGTTCCAAACTATCGGGACATAAGGCAATAGTTAGATCTGCAAATGGGCAAATTACTTTTGCCTTGGAACTTGAGCCTGTGTGGATTAGAGACCCTCAGGGGAGATCTTGTTGAATGCCCATTTTCGAAGTCCCGGAGTGCCCTGTGAATTTGTTGGGAAGAGATGGCTTATTCCAACTAGGACTCGTACTCATTCCATCATCAAATGGAAATATTGTAGTGAAACGAAAACATGAAATAAAAAGAGAGGACCTCTATGTGACACTGGAAAGCAGAGAAATCACATTCTATTACACAATCGATATCTCAGACAAACCACCGTTAAACATGGGAAAAGCCCTGTTGTCCGCAGCCTTGCAGCTTATAACGGAAGTAAAAGACAATAAAAAAGGTGATGAGCTGCATATAACTCTGTGGTACAAAAACACACCAGGGCCAGACCCAGGATATGAAAAAAAGTTACGACATGCGACACCTGATAAAATGACTATATTATCTGTACTCAGACAATGAAGCAAAAGTCACGGCAGGAATTATTTTACCAGACAAATTAAAGGAACTGTATAAAAATACAAGTGTCCCACACATTTCATTGTGCAAAGATTATGAGTCACAGTGGAAACATATGGGAACATTAGTAAAACAAGGACAGGAGACAGATGATTGGCAGCAAATAGAAAACAAACTGGAATACAGTGCATCAACTGGCCTAATTAGGAAGGCGATGTTTTGGACAATACAGGGTGATGAAGGGAAACACATGCAGTATTCTGCAGTAATACAGAGAGCAGCATGCGTACCAGATCCACACACTGTTAAATTAATTGAGACCAGACGCTACTGTGTTTACAGTGGGGGACATAAATAATGCCTTCTTTTCTGTACCAGTAGAAAAGAACAGTCAATTTTGGTTTGCATTCACATTTGAGGGAAAAAAATATACATTTACTAGATTACCACAAGGTTACTGTGAAAGTCCAACAATTTATTCACAAGTAATGAGAATAAGCATGTCTAAATTCACTCCCCCAGGAGGGAGCCAAATTTTACTCTATGGAGATGATGTTCTCCTGGCATCTCCAGATGGAGAGACATGCATCAAAGATTCATTGGCCTTACTGCATCATCTCGCAGAAGAGGGACATAAAGTTAACAAAAATAAATTGCAATTGTGTAAAAGGCAAGTCAAATATCTAGGCCATAATTTAAGTGAAGGAGGAAGGACTATATTAGAAGACAGGAAAACTATAGTCTTAAAAAATCCTAAAGAAACAGAATAGTCATTTTTAGGTCTGACGAATTATTATTATTATTATTATTAATCAGTTTATTTGAAAGGGGACAATGCAATTTCATAAAACACATGAAATACACATGGTTAAAAAAGCCAGAATTAGCCAGAAGGCTAGTTTTCATCTGTAGTCCCCTGGCCATGATGTAAAAAAGCAGTAAAATACATCTACAAGACAATATAATATAAAACAGGATACATAAAGACTTACTATTAAGAGAGAATAAAACCACAAATCATTTGATCATAACAAAAAAAACAAAACAAAAAAAAACATCATAACATACTTGTCTTTTAGTGTTGGCAGCTATAGGTGTTAACTAACCACATTTTCAGTTTTTTTGTGAAGGCCTTGTATGTTGTAAGCAGTTTAACCTCCTCAGGTACTGAGTTCCACTCACCAGCGCTCCTCACTGACCAGGCTGACTTACTGAAAGTGCTCCTGCGCAGAGGAATGAGACAGTCACCTCTGACAGAGCCTCGAGTGACACGCTCAGAGCTGTTTCTTTGGCTGATGAACTCAGCCAGAGGAGCTGGAGCCAAATCATGCAGTACTTTATAAATCAAATTTAAATCTGCAAATATGTGAAGACTGTCCCAGTTTAAAAGACTGTATTTTTTTAAAATTGCACAGTGATGATAGTGCCTTGGTTTTTTATCCATCACTTTAATTACTTGTTTGTACAAAACTTCCAATGGTTTTTTTTGCATTCTGACCAGCCTGGGACCAACTGGTTATGCAATAGTTAAAGTGACGAAGAATCATTGAATATAAGTACATTTTTGCGGCTTCAGTTGACATTTCATTTCGAATTGCACGAAAATTTGCGAGGTTTAATTTGATATTTTTACACAATTTGTCAATATGGGCTTTAAAGGAAAGCTGTGAATCTATTATTAACCCAAGATATTTGTATTGGCTGACAATTTGCATTTTTTCTCCATTAACAACTATGTCGGGATCAGGTGATACTCTATTTGTTTTAGTGAAATACATGCCTACAGTTTTAGAAACGTTTAGCTGTAGACAGCACTCCTGCAACCAAGTTGTGACACAGGACATTGTATTAGTGAGTTTAGCAGCAACAGTATCTTTGGAGCGACCATGAACAAAGAAAACCGTGTCGTCTGCATACATTACGCACTCTGCTTCAGAACAAACAGTGGGCAAATCGTTGATATAAAGACTAAATAAAAGGGGGCCTAATATTGATCCCTGAGGGACTCCAGAGGTTAGCCTAAGAGACTCTGATCTGTAGTTGTTAACTGATACAGATTGTGTTCGGTCATGCAGATATGATTCAATCCAGCTCACAGCTTTGTGAGAGAAGTTAAATTTTGAGAGCTTGGTAAGAAGAACAGAGTGATTTACTGTATCGAAAGATTTCCTGAGGTCCAAGAACACCGCCCCTACAACTCCACCCTTGTCGAGAGAAGATTTTATTTTCTCAATGAAGAGGCATGTAGCCATTTCAGTGGAATGCTTGGATCTGAAACCAAACTGCATGGCGTGGAGAGAGGGGGAGCTGCTGTTTAAATAATGGACAATCTGCTCTGACACCCATTTTTCTGCAACTTTGGAAATGGCCGGAAGAATGCTTATAGGATCGGTAGTTATTCAGACAATTTGAGTCACCGGATTTAAAGACAGGGGTAACAATAGCAGATTTCCAGGCCTTTGGAAAGTGACCAGATGAAATTGAAAGATTAATGATTGAGGCAATAGGAGTAGCAAGAGTTGAACCTAGATCTTTGAGCATGTTCGTGTCCATTCCAAAAACATCCTTTGCCTTAGATGGTTTGAGTGAATGAATTAAATCGATAACTTTGGTCTCAGTAATATTTGTAATAGTAAAGAACTGCGTTGCAGACAATGCAGGGTATTCCTTCCTTTGTTTTACTGCAAACTTAGAAGAGATTTCTGACACAGATTCAATGAAGTAGTTGTTAAAAGCATCAGCCATCACTTGAGGTTCCGTCAGGATGTTTCCATTTAATTTAATTTGCATTAGTTTTGTTTTGTTATTTTGTGTATTACCCAATAGTTTTTTAATATAATTCCAGGTTATTTTTGAATTTCCCTTCGCACTATTCAAAGCAGTAATGAAAAAGTCAGCTTTAGATTTTCTTATTTCTTTCACTACCCTATTTCTCAGTGAAATAAAGTGGTGTCTATTGTATCCTGATTTGACCGACAATTTCAAGGAATGATCGCGTTCTTTCATCAGTTTCAGAATAAATGTGTTTAACCAAGGAAGGCCATTCTTTCTAGCTTTTAGTTTAATTATCCGTGTAAATTGTATAATAATTTTTTGTATTTTGTTTGGCAAATTTAGAACAATCCTCATCTAAATTTTTACCAGCAAGTAATACATCCCAGTTTACTTCTTGGATAGAATCTTGGAAATTTTGTTGTTCATGTTTTGGTATCCTATTGGATTCAGTGGTGGCCAAGGGTTTGAAGCGCTTTTTATTTAATTTTCTTGTGACCATTATAAGATTGTGATCAGACAATCCTGTGAGCATATTGTATGGCTTCAAGATCCTTTCTGGCCTATTAGTAAAAGCTAGATCAATCTGAGTTCGGGTGGAGTTTGTAATTCTCGTAGGGCCATTAATTACCTGAGTCATATCCATATCATCCATGACCCTTTTCAATTGTTTCCTAACTTTGTTAACTTCCCAATTAACATTTAGGTCACCCATTATTATCACCTCTTTTGCAAGATTGAGTTGTTTCAGTAAAATTTCCAGCTTTTCATAAAAAGCGGCATTTGATGAGGGAGGCCTATAAATAACTACAAGAATAAAAGACATTTGCTGTGACAAAGAAACAGTTAGTCCAAGAAATTCTAATCCATTCTCATATGTAACATGTATTTCATTACAATTAAAAGTGTCCTTGGCATAAATCATAACACCTCCTCCCTTAGAACCCTGTCTGTCGTTTCTAAACATTTTATAACCAGGCACAGATAGTATTGCTGAGGGCGAAGATTCATGGAGCCATGTCTCAGATAGGCAGAGGAAGTCAATATTTGAGTCAGTGAGAAGGTGTTTGACCTGATCACTTTTTGTTAAAATGCTTCGTATATTTAAGTGTGCACAAATAATGCCTTTTGGTTTACGTGTTGAGTCCCATATTAATTTAGAGTTATTAACGGTTTGGAACACCCTGCATTTCCGGTGCTTGAGTATTGCGGGGTTTGGAAGCCCCCTGTTTCTTTTATTGGCAATGTTTGCATATAGCTTTACGCTGCCAGCTTCCGCATCAGCCGGCAGTGGTGGGGGCCCAGGCGGCAGTGGTGGAGGCCAGCCGGCAGTGGTGGAGGCCCAGCCGGCAGTGGTGGAGGCCCAGCCGGCAGTGGTGGAGGCCCAGCCGGCAGTGGTGGAGGTACAGCTAGCAGTGGTGGAAGCCAAGCTAGCAGTGGTGGAGGCCCGGTCAGCAGAGAGCATGGATTCCAAACTATGCAGAAATTGTTGCACCATTGTCAAAATTAATGTATGAAGACAACCTTAAAATGACATCACCTGTTTAATGGAGGACAGAGGCAGAAAAGGCCTTCTGTGACATTAAACAACATTTGGTGTCCAGTACTGCGCTGGGCCTTCCAAATTTAATGATAAAACATTCATTCAAATGGTAGATTTTAAAAACTATTACATGACCTCCGTACTTATACAACAATACGGTGATAAGCTAAGACCAATAGCGTATTTTGCAACTAAATTGGACAGCGTGACGTGTGCATTACCGCATTGTGTCAGAGCAGTTGTGGCAGCCTTGATGGCAGTAGAGAGCAGTTCCACAATTGTGTTATTTCATCCATTAACTCTTAAGGTTCCACATACAGTGTCTGCTCTCCTATTGCAAACGAATATGCCATTTTTATCACCTGCAAGACATTTATCTTGCATGGCCATCTTGCTGTCACAAACACATTTGACTGTTGAGCGATGCACAACCTTAAATCCAGCCACACTAATACCCTTACCTGATGAAGGCACGCAGCATGATTGTCAGGAATTGGCTGAACAAGCTGCTGAATTAGTAGCATTAACCGAGGCATGCAAACTAATGCTAAATAAAGATGTTACAATCTATACTGATAGCCAATATGCGTATTCCACAGTTCATGTGTTTGCGCAATATTGGGATAACAGAGGTATGATTACGTCAACAGGGAAGCCAGTAACACATGCTGAATTACTTAAACAATTATTACACGCAGTGCAACATCCACGAAAAGTGGCAATTTGTAAATGTGTTGCACATACATCTGGCACTGACAAGGTTTTGAAAGGAAACGCATTTGCTGACAAAGCCGCGAAAGAAGCAGCCTATAAACCATTTTTAGGTTTAAAAAAAACAAATTGAACAACAAACCTTAGATGACCAAACACTAAAAGACATGCAACAACAAAGTCCACAACAAGAACGCAATTATTGGGAAAAACAAGGTGCAAAACTACAAAATGAAATTTACATTAGCACAGAAGGGAAACAAATACTTCCAAAGAACCTATTCAAATGGGCTGCTATATTGAGCCATGGTGTGTCACATGTCTCAACCGGAGGGATGGTGGCACAGATACATCGACACTTTACAACCTATGGTTTCAATTTATATTCAAAGAATTATTGTAGAGCATGCATGATCTGTGCACGACATAATCCGCAAGGGCAATTGCGACCTACTAGAGGTAAATTCCCAGTGCCTACATACCCCTTCCAATGCATTCACATGGATTACATAGAATTAAGTCAAAGTGAGGGAAAGAAGTACTGTTTGGCTATCATAGATGCATTTTCTAAATGGATCGAATTATTCCCAACAAAATCACCTGATGCTCTGACGGTGGCAAAAGCACTATGTAAAGACATCATTCCAAGATATGGCATACCTGAAACCATTTACAGCGATAATGGAACTCATTTTGTAAATCAAATAATCAATAAAATAGGAGGGCGGCACGGTGGGCGACTGGTTAGAGCGTCAGCCTCACAGTTCTGAGGACCCGGGTTCAACCCCCGGCCCCGCCTGTGTGGGGTTTGCATGTTCTCCCCGTGCCTGCGTGGGTTTTCTCTGGGCACTCCGGTTTCCTCCCACATCCCAAAAACATGCTTTAATTGGAGACTCTAAATTGCCCGTAGGTGTGAATGTGAGTGCGAATGGTTGTTTGTTTGTGTGTGCCCTGCGATTGGCTGGCAACCAGTTGAGGGTGTACCCCGCCTCCTGCCCAATGACAGCTGGGATTGGCTCCAGCACGCCCGCGACCCTAGTGAGGATAAGCGGCTCAGAAAATGGATGGATGGAATAAAATAGGAACCATGTTCCACATCAATTTGAAAAACCATTGTGCTTACCACCCTCAGAGTGCAGGTCTAGTGGAAAGAATGAATGGGACAATAAAAAATAGACTATTTTTTATTATTTATTTTTTTATTATATTATCTATTTAAAATGTCTATTTTTTATAATGTTGGGTAAAATAAATCCAACAGAATACCAGGTGCTGTAAGCTTTTTCACTTTAGATTCTCGTGGAATCGTTTTCTTATCGGTGGTTGACCTAAATTATAATGCAGTCATTCACTCTCTTATGACTTACCGTCTCTTAATTAGGAGAAAGAATCTTCACGTACCTTTTTTTAAACATCCCGTTTCTCCTTTTCCGACACTAAAAAAAATAAATAATAATCTATACACACATATCACTCTCCCTCTATATATGTATATATATATATATATATATATATATATATATAGAAAAAGATATATATATATATTAGTATCACGTGATATGTCACAATTTTATCACATCAGTGTTTTTAATTGGCTCAAGGCTAAGGATACGAAGGTATGGATTTTTAAATGACACGTAATTATTGCACATTATTGTGTGGACCTCAAAGCCACGGTTTATGAACCCGAACCACTTCCGAGGAATACATTACAGTCGAGTGAATGGCAGTATTTGTAGGAGTAGATTCTTCTTCTTCTTTTCCTTTCAGCTTGTCCCGTTAGGGGTCGCCACAACGCGTCATCCTTTTCCATGTAAGCCTATCTCCTGCATCCTCCTCTCGAACACCAACTGCCATCATGTCTTCCCTCACGACATCCATCAACCTTCTCTTTGGTCTTCCTCGAGCTCTCTTGCCTGGCAGCTCCATCCTCATCATCCTTCTACCAATGTACTCACTATTTCTCCTCTGGACGTGTCCAAACCATTGAAGTCTGCTCTCTCTAACTTTGTCTCCAAAATATCGAACCTTGGCTGTCCCTCTGATGAGCTCATTTCTAATTTTATCCAACCTGGTCACTCCAAGAGCGAACCTCAACATCTTCATTTCCGCCACCTCCAGCTCTGCTTCCTGTTGTCTCTTCAGTGCCACTGTCTCTAATCCATACATCATGGCTGGCCTCACCACTGTTTTATAAACTTTGCCCTTCATCGTAGCAGAGACTCTTCTGTCACATAACATACCTGACACCTTCCACCACCTGGTCAAACCTGCTTGGAACCGTTTCTTCAATTCCTGAGCACACTCACCATTGCTCTGGACGGTTGACCCCAAGTATTTAATGTCCTCCACCCTTGCTATCTCTTCTCCCTGTAGCCTCATTCTTCCCCCACCACCCCACTCATTCATGCACATATATTCTGTTTTACTTTGGCTAATCTTCGTTCCTGTTCTTTCCAGTGCATGCCTCCATCTTTGTAACTGTTCCTCCAGCTGCTCCCTGCTTTCACTGCAGATCACAATGTCATCTGCAAACATCATGGTCCACAGGGATTCCAGTCTAACCTCATCTGTCAGCCTATCCATCACCACTGCAAAAAGGAAGGGGCTCAGGTCTGATCCCTGATGCAGTCCCACGTCCACCTTAAATTTGTCTGTCACACCTACAGCACACCTCACGGCTGTTCTGCTGCCCTCGTACATGTCCTGTATTATTCTAACATACTTCTCTGCCACTCCAGACTTCCGCATGCAGTACCACAGTTCCTCTCTGGGTACTCTGTCAAAGGCTTTCTCTAGATCTACAAAGACACAATGTAGCTCCTTCTGACCTTCTCTGTACTTTTCCATCAACATCCTTAAGGCAAATAATGCATCTGTGGTACTCTTTCTAGGCATGAAACCGATACTGTTGTTCACAAATACTCACTTCTGTCCTGAGTCTAGCCTCCACTACTCTTTCCCATAACTTCATTGTGTGGCTCATCAACTTTATTCCTCTATAGTTGCCACAACTCTGCACATCACATTTGTTCTTAAAAATGGGCACCAGTACACTTTTCCTCCATTCCTCAGGCATCTTCTCACGCACTAGAATTCTATTGAACAAGCTGGTCAAAAACTCCACAGCCACCTCTCCTAGATGCTTCCATACCTCCACAGGAATGTCATCAGGACCAACTGCTTTTCCATTTTTCATTCTCTTTCATGCCTTTCTAACTTTCCCCTTACTAATCATTGCCACTTCCTGGTCCACCACACTTGCCTCTTCTACTCTCCCTTCTCTATCATTTTCCTCATTCATCAACTCCTCGAAGTATTCTTTCCATCGAGCTAGCACACTGCTGGCACCAGTCAACATATTTCCATCTCTATCCTAAATCACCCGAACCTGCTGCACATCCTTCCCATCTCTATCCCTCTGTCTGGCCAGCCTGTATAGATCCTTTTCTCCTTCTTTAGTGTCCAACCTGCCATACATGTCATCATATGCCTCTTGTTTTGCCTTTGCCACCTCTACCTTTGCCTTGTGTCGCATCTCAATGTATTCCTTGCGCCTCTCCTCGGTCCTCTCAGTGTCCCACTTCTTCTTAGCTAACCTTTTTTTCTTGTATGATTTCCTGTACTGTGAGGTTCCACCACCAACTCTCCTTCTCTCCTTTCCTGCCAGAAGATACACCAAGTACTCTCCTGCCTGCCTCTCTGATCACCTTGGCTGCAGTGGTCCAGTCTTCTGGAAGCTCCTCCCGTCCACCGAGAGCCTGTATCACCTCTTCCCGAAAAGCTGCACAACACTCGTCCTGTCTCAGCTTCCACCACATGGTTCTCTGCTCTGCCTTTGTCTTCCTAATTTTCCTCCCCACCACCAGAGTCATCTTACACACCACCATCCTATGCTGTCTAGCCACACTCTCCCCTACCACTACTTTACAGTTGGTAACCTCCTTCAGATTACATCGTCTGCACAAGATGTAATCCACCTGTGTGCTTCTACCTCCGCTCTTGTAGGTCACCCTATGTTCGTGCCTCTTCTGGAAAAAAGTGTTCACTACAGCCATTTGCATCCTTGTTGCAAAGTCTACCACCATCTGTCCCTCCAAGTTCCTTTCCTGGATGCCATACTTACCCATCACTTCTTCCTCTCCCCTATAACCTTCACCAACATGTCCATTACAATCTGCACCAATTACGACTCTCTCTCAGTCTGGGATGCTCAGAACTACATCATCTAGCTCCTTCCAGAATTTCTCTTTCACCTCTAGGTCACATCCTACCTGTGGGGCATAGCCACTAATCACATTACACATAACACCCTCAATTTCAAATTTCAGCCTCATCACTCGATCTGATACTCTTTTCACCTCCAAGACATTCTTAGCCAACTCTTCTTTTAAAATAACCCCGACTCCATTTCTCTTCCCATCTACACCATGGTAAAATAATTCAAACCCTGCCCCTAAACTTCAAGCCTGACTGCCTTTCCACCTGGTCTCCTGGACACACAATATATCAACCTTTCTCCTAATCATCATGTCAACCAACTCCCGAGATTTTCCTGTCATAGTCCCAACATTCAAAGTCCCCACATTCAGTTCGAGGCTCTGTGTTTTCCTCTTCTCTTTCTGCCGAAGAACCCGATTTCCACCTCCTTTGACTTCGACCCACAGTAGCTGACTTTCCAACGCCCCCATAGGGCTGCATTTTAGTAGGAGTAGATGAGATAGAGTAAATTCAATCAGAATCAGCAGAATCAAAATCAGAATCCTCTTTATTTGCCGAGTATGTCAGAAACATACAAGGAATTTTTCTCCGGCAGTTGGAGCCCCTCACGTGTGACAACGGAAAGCCATTTGACAGAAAATACTTTGGAGACATAATCACATTAGACCAAAGTACGGAGAGTCACTGAGCAATGAAAGGTTACCGGTAATGTGGTCATGTCGATGCAAATTTTGTGTTATTTTTTTGACAATTGTGCAAATGATGCCGAGTCCTCTCGCAATTTAGAGCAATTTGAAATGACTGATCAAGCAATAATCTGGTACAGTGACAATTGTGCAAAACGCGCAGAGACTTTGAGAAATGTAAGCAGTATAAAGCGAATTGTAGTGCGATAATCTGGAACAGTGTCCATTGTGCAAATGGTGCAGATACTTGTCAAGCACATGAGTGGCCAGTATTGGGCAACAACCGATATGCAAATTATGCAGAGTGGCGAGACTACTACAGTGAATGCACGAATAATGTATAATTGGCCCGACAGAGATGGGACAACAATCTCAAGACAAATTGGCAGCATGTTACAATGCAATTGTAAGTGAACTGTTTAAGAAGTTCACGGCAAGCGGGACGAAGGTGTTGGAATGTCTGCTAGTTTTAGTTTGCATTGTTCGATAGCACTTACCTGGGGGAAGGAGCTGGAAGAAGACAATTATATATTACTCGTGCACTCACTGTAGTAGTCTCGCCACGCTGCACTATTTGCATATCTGTTGTTGACCAATACTGGCCACGCATGCTCGTAACATCTGCTCCAATTGCACACTGATTGAAGAGAATCTGCAACATTTGCACAATAAACATTGTCCCAGATTATCGCCCGACTCGCTTGAAGTCTCGGCGCCCTTTGCACAATGGTCATTTCACCGGACTATTGCAATATTAGTCTTTCGAACTGCTCTAAATGTGAGAGGACCCTGCATCTTTTTGCACAATTGTAAAAACATTTTTTATATGCATTACCAGATAACTAGCAACCCTTAATTGCACAGTGACTGTTTTTTGTCAATGTGTTTATGTCTCAAAAGTGTTCTCTGTCAATTGACTGTCTGTTGTCGTACTAGAGCGGCTCCAACTACCAGAGACAAATTCCTTGTGTGTTTTTTGGAAATTCATTGCAAATAAAGATGATTATGTTTCTGAAGAGTTGGTGACCAGGATCTGGAGGTTCCGAGAGGATTTTGCATGCTCTTGTCTGAGTTTTGGCAGCGTGCAAGTTCTCAAATTCTCGAGTGTGTTTACTTTTCAAAATCTATGATCTGATCACACATTTGTAGTGTTGAGAATGAGTTCGCATCATCCACACAAAAAAATCCAAAATAGACCAGCCAACAATTGGAGAATAAAGATGACGCGATCCGCTCGAGATATTTTTAAGCGAAATATGATATTTTTTAAATATAAAATGTATATAAAATAATAAAAAAATAAAATCGATACACACATATATCTGTATATATTGTCAGATTTCGCTTACCCGCAGTTGGGAGAAATGTCCTGACCGACTCTCCGTTTAAAGGGTCGAGCTCCCCCCTTTTTCCCTTGCCGGCACCAACACCGTACGCGCTAGGGGACGAGAAGCTATTAAGCCGGTGTCGAGATGAATTCGCCTAGGTGTGCTAACTGCCTTTAGTTTTACAGAGCCAATCCGGTCTGCCCTCACTAATATGGTCTCTTTATTAGGAGACAGAATCGTCACGTACCTATTTTAAACATCCCGTTTCTCCTTTTCCGACAGTAAAAATAAAATAAAATCTATACACACATATATCTATATATATGTATATATTTTAGTATCACGTGATACGTCACAATTTTATCACATCAGTGCTTTTAATTGGCTCGAGGCGAAGGATACGAACGTATGAATTTTTAAATGATACGTAATTATTGCACATTATTGTGTGGACCTCAAAGCGACGGTTTATGATCCCGAACCACTTCCAAGGAATACATTTCTGTCAAGTGAATGGCAGTATTAGTTGGAGGAGATGAGATAGAGTAAATTCCATCAGAATCAGCAGAATCACAATCAGAATCCTCTTTATTTGCCGAGTATGTCAGAAACATAAAGGAATTTTTCTCCGGTAGTTGGAGCCCCTCTCGTGTGACAACGGACAGCCATTTGACAGAAAATACTTTGGAGACATAATGACATTAGACCAAAGTACGGAGAGTCACTCAGCAATAAAAGGTTACCGGTAATGTGATCATGTCGATGCAAATTTTGTGTTATTGTTTTGACAATTGTGCAAATGATGCCGAGTCCTCTCGCAATTTAGAGCAATTTGAAATGACTGATCAAGCAATAATCTGGTACAGTGACAATTGTGCAAAACGCGCAGAGACTTTGAGAAATGTAAGCAGTATAAAGCGAATTGTAGTGCGATAATCTGGAACAGTGTCCATTGTGCAAATGGTGCAGATACTTGTCAAGCACATGAGTGGCCAGTATTGGGCAACAACCGATATGCAAATTATGCAGAGTGGCGAGACTACTCCAGTGAATGCACGGATAATGTATAATTGGCCCGACAGAGATGGGACAACAATCTCAAGACAAATTGGCAGCATGTTACAATGCAATTGTTAGTGAACTGTTTAAGAAGTTCACGGCAAGCGGGACGAAGGTGTTGGAATGTCTGCTAGTTTTAGTTTGCATTGTTCGAGAGCACTTACCTGGGGGAAGGAGCTGGAAGAAGACAATTATATATTACTCGTGCACTCACTGTAGTAGTCTCGCCACGCTGCACTATTTGCATATCTGTTGTTGACCAATACTGGCCACGCATGCTCGTAACATCTGCTCCAAATGCACACTGATTGAAGAGAATTTGCAACATTTGCACAATAAACATTGTCCCAGATTATCGCCCGACTCGCTTGAAGTCTCGGCGGCCTTTGCACAATGGTCATTTCACCGAACTATTGCAATATTAATCTTTCGAACTGCTCTAAATGTGAGAGGACCCTAGATCTTTTTGCACAATTGTAAAAACATTTTTTATATGCATTACCAGATAACGAGCAACCCTTAATTGCACAGTGACTGTTTTTTGTCAATGTGTTTATGTCTCAAAGGTGTTCTCTGTCAATTGACTGTCTGTTGTCGTACTGGAGCGGCTCTAACTACCAGAGACAAATTCCTTGTGTGTTTTTTGGAAATTCATTGCAAATAAAGATGATTATGTTTCTGAAGAGTTGGTGACCAGGATCTGGAGGTTCCGAGAGGATTTTGCATGCTCTTGTCTGAGTTTTGGCAGCGTGCAAGTTCTCAAATTCTCGAGTGTGTTTACTTTTCAAAATCTATGATCTGATCACACATTTGTAGTGTTGAGAATGAGTTCGCATCATCCACACAAACAAATCCAAAATAGACCAGCCAACAATTGGAGAATAAAGATGACGCGATCCGCTCGAGATAGTTTGAAGCAAAATATGATATTTTTTAAATATAAAATCAGAATCAGAATCAGAATTATCTTTATTTGCCAAGTATGTCCAAAACACACAAGGAATTTGTCTCCGGTAGATGTAGCCGCTTTAGTACAACAGACAGTATATTTACAGAACACTTTGGGGACATAAAAACACAAAGACATTGACAAAAAACAATTGTGCAAAAAGATGCAGAGTCCTCTAGTTGTTTTTCAGGTAACCATGTGGCTTACGGCCATACTACCCTGAGAACGCCCGATCTCGGAAGCTAAGCAGGGGTGGTCCTGGTTAGTACTTGGATGGGAGACCGCCTGGGAATACCAGGTACCGTAAGCTTTTTCACTTAAGATTCTCGTGGAATCGTTTTCTTATCGGTGGTTGACCAAAATTATAATGAAGTCATCCTCTCTCTTATGATTTACCGTCTCTTTATTAGGAGACAGAATCTTCAAGTAGCTTTTTTAAACATCCCGTTTCTCCTTTTCCGACAGTAAAAATAAAATAAAATCGATACACACATATATCTATATATATGTATATATTTTAGTATCACGTGATACGTCACAATTTTATCACATCAGTGCTTTTAATTGGCTCGAGGCTAAGGATACAAAGGTATGGATTTTTAAATGATTCGTAATTATTGCATATTTTTGTGTGGACCTCAAAGTTCGCATCATCCACACAAACAAAATCCAAAATAGACCAGCCAACAATTGGAGAAGAAAGATGACGCGATCCGCTCGAGATATTTTTAAGCGAAATATGATATTTTTTAAATATAAAATTTTGCTTTTCAGGTAACCATGTGGCTAACGGCCATACTACCCTGAGAACGCCCGATCTCGTCCGATCTCGGAAGCTAAGCAGGGGCGGGCCTGGTTAGTACTTGCATGGGAGACCGCCTGGGAATACCAGGTGCGGAAAGCTTTTTCACTTGAGATTCTCGTGGAATCGTTTTCTTATCGGTGGTTGACCTAAATTATAATAC
Source organism: Phycodurus eques (assembly GCF_024500275.1). NCBI lineage: Eukaryota > Metazoa > Chordata > Actinopteri > Syngnathiformes > Syngnathidae > Phycodurus > Phycodurus eques. Next base: position 100,674 of record NW_026904086.1, on the reverse strand, counting down.
AGTCATCCTCTCTCTTATGATTTACCGTCTCTTTATTCGGAGACAGAATCTTCAAGTAGCTTTTTTAAACATCCCGTTTCTCCTTTTCCGACAGTAAAAATAAAATAGAATCGATACACACATATCGATGTAAATATATCTATATATATACATATCTATAAATATATATATATATATATATATATGAGTATCACGTGATACGTCACAATTTTATCACATCAGTGCTTTTAATTGCCACGAGGGTAAGGATACAAAGGTATGGATTTTTAAATGATTCGTAATTATTGCACATTATTGTGTGGACCTCAAAGTTCGCATCATCCACACACAAAAAATCCAAAATGGACCAGCCAACAATTGGAAAATAAAGATGACGCGATCCGCTCGAGATATTTTTAAGCGAAATATGATATTTTTTAAAGATAAAATGTTGCTTTTTCAGGTAATCATGTGGCTTACGGCCATACTACACTGAGAACACCCGATCTCGGAAGCTAAGCAGGGGCGGGCCTGGTTAGTACTTCGATGGGAGACCGCCTGGGAATACCAGGTGCCGTAAGCTTTTTCACTTTAGATTCTCGTGGAATCGTTTTCTTATCGGTGGTTGACCTAAATTATAATACAGTCATCCTCTCTTTTATGATTGACCGTCCCTTTATTCGGAGACAGAATCTTCAAGTACCTTTTTTAAACATCCCGTTTCTCCTTTTCCGACAGTAAAAATAAAATAAAATCTAGACACACATATATTGAAATATATATATCTATATATATGTATATATTTTAGTATCACATGATACGTCACAATTTTATCACATCAGTGCTTTTAATTGGCTCGACGCGAAGGATTCGAAGGTATGGATTTTTAAATGGGACGTAATTATTGCACATTATTGTGTGGACCTCAAAGCCACGGTTTATGAACCCAAACCACTTCCGAGGAATACATTACTGTCAAGTGAAAGGCAGTATTAGTTGGAGGAGATGAGATAGAGTAAATTCAATCAGAATCAGCAGAATCAAAATCAGAATCCTCTTTATTTGCCGAGTATGTCTGAAACATACAAGGAATTTTTCTCCGGTAGTTTGAGCCCCTCTCGTGTGACAACGGACAGCAATTTGACAAAAAATACTTTGGAGACATAATCACATTAGACCAAAGTGCGGAGAGTCACTCAGCAATAAAAGGTTACCGGGAATGTGATCATGTCGATGCAAATTTTGTGTTATTTTTTTGACAATTGTGCAAATGATGCCGAGTCCTCTCGCAATTTAGAGCAATTTGAAATGACTGATCGAGCAATAATCTGGGACAGTGACAATTGTGCAACTGTACTCATTGTTTAGCTTCAAACATGCATTCTGAACTAATATGTATTTTTTTAACTATTGCAGGATGAAGTCAGTCAAATTCGCAATCTGGAGAGAAGTCGAGTAGTTGTCCATCTACAAATCAACGCTTTCTGAGTTCACTCACCTGAGTGCCCGTTTGAATGCGTTAGACAATGAACAGCACCGAGCATGCTGAAATAAATGTGAGTTCATAAATGACTACATTGGGGCCACTCAAAAGGCAGCGGCCTATTTCTGGTCCCCATCTGTTAAGGCCCCTCACATGATCAGCCGAGATCGGGCATTCTGTATTTAGTATGGCCGAAAAGTTGGGATGTCCCAAGGAAAACCAACTAATTTTAGCATTACCACAACCATATAATTGACACACATTTTAAACGATTGCATAAGTGTATTTCCACAATATATAAGTATCTTTTATGATTATGCACGCTATTTTACAATGGGTTTGCTTGTAAAACAAACCAATTTACCTGTTTAAAATTATAGTCCCAAACAGAGCATGGATAAATCATTACTCACCCAATTACTACACTTCATTTTAATAATAGTTTGTTTTCCTATCTTTGAAGGAGTCTGGGCTTTTTAACTTTTGCGCATATCTTAACGTGTCTACACTACAAACAGGGTTTGGAGGGTAACTGTTACTTTAAAGATAGATGGGCAGAGAGATGGATAGATTTGCTTGCTAATGAATAGGTAAATAGACGGACGGACGCATAGTTAGCTAACCTTTAGATATAACTGTTTGTTATAAAAAGTGAAATGAAAACACGAGACAAATTAAGTAGAAAATCTTTGCAGTTCGGGGTAAACAGAGACTTTTACTGCCCACAAAGGACAGTTTCACTCCACACACCCACCCGGCCGCACCCGCGACCACAACCACACCTCTGACTTCTGCGTTAACCATCCATGAACAGGATGTGAGACGCATTTTCAAACAACAGAAGATTAACAAAGCGACAGGACCGGACCATGTGTCCCCATCCTGCCTCAAAGTCTGCGCGGACCAGCTCGCTCCAGTCTTCACTCAGATCTTTAAAAGATCTTTAGAAATGTGCGAAGTTCCATCCTGCTTCAAACGCTCCACCATCATTCCAGTCCCCAAGAAACCTGCAATCTCTGGTCTGAATGACTACAGGCCTGTCGCTTTGACATCTGTGGTCATGAAGTCCTTTGAACGTCTCGTGCTGGACCACCTCAAGAGTGTCACAGGTCCCCTGTTGGACCCCCTGCAGTTTGCCTACCAAGCGAACAGGTCTGCGGATGATGCAGTCAACATGGGACTGCACTTCATCCTAGAACACCTCGACAGTGCAGGGACCTACGCGAGGATCCTGTTCGTGGACTTCAGCTCAGCGTTCAACACCATCATCCCTGAACTCCTTTCAAACAAGCTTCTCCAGCTCAGCGTCTCACCTGCCATCTGCCAGTGGATTTACAGCTTTCTGACGGGCAGGACACAGCAGGTCAGGCTGGGGGAGGCCACCTCATACACACGCAGCATCAGCACTGGGGCGCCCCAAGGTTGTGTCCTCTCTCCGCTGCTCTTCTCTCTCTACACGAACGACTGCACCTCAGCGAACCCGACTGTCAAGCTCCTGAAGTTTGCAGATGACACCACTGTCATCGGCCTCATCAAGGACGGTGACGAGTCTGCATATCGACAGGAAGCGGAGCGGCTGGAGCTGTGGTGCGGGCGACACAACCTGGAGCTGAACACGCTCAAGACGGTAGAGATGATCGTGGACTTCAGGAGGCATCCTTCGCCACAGCTGCCCCTCACGTTGTCCAGCTGCCTTGTGTCAACCGTCGAGACCTTCAAGTTCCTGGGAATTACAATCTCTCAGGACCTGAAGTGGGCGAACAACATCAACTCCGTCCTCAAAAAGGCCCAGCAGAGGATGTACTTCCTGCGGCTTCTGAGAAAGCACGGCCTGCCACAGGAGCTGCTGAGATAGTTCTACACAGCGGTCATCGAATCGGTCCTGTGTTCTTCCATCACAGTCTGGTTTGGTGCTGCTACAAAAAAGGACAAACTCCGACTGCAACGGACAATCAAAACTGCTGAAAGGATTGTCGGTACCCCCCTACCCACCATTGAGGACTTGCACGCTGCCAGAACTAAGACAAGGGCGTGCAAAATCCTCTCGGACCGTCTGCACCCCGGTCACCAGCTCTTCCAGCTCCTTCCCTCAGGTAGGCGCTACCGATCAACGCAAACTAGAACTAGTAGACATTCCAACAGCTTCTTCCCTCTTGCGATCAACTTCTTAAACACCTAACCTATAATTCCATTACAACAAGCTGGCAATTTTTTGACTTGAGTTCGTTGTCACATTTCTGTGGGGCCAATTATGTATTACTCGTGCACTCACTGTAGTTGTCTCGCCATGCTTCACTATTTGCATATACTGGCCACTCATGCCAGAGTAGCATCTGCTCCATTTGCACACTGATTGAGGAGTATCTGTAACATTTGCACAACCAACATTGTCCCAGATGATCGCACTACTCTTCACTTTAAACCGCATACACTCCTTGAAGTCTCAGCGCCCTTTGCACAATGGTCATTGCACCGGACTATTGCAATATTAGTCGTTCGAACTGCTCTAAGTGCTAGAGGACTCTGCATCTTTTTGCACAATTGTTTTTTGTCAATGTCTTTATGTCCCCAAAGTGTTCTGTAAATTGACTGTTTGTTGTACTAGAGCGGCTCCAACTACCGGAGACAAATTCCTTGTGTGTTTTGGACATACTTGGCAAATAAAGATGATTCTGATTCTGATTCTGATCAGCAAGTGCATGGATGATGTCACCACCACGAAGTCCATCACTGTCCGTGCTAATCAGAAGCCATGGCTGTTGGGGGAGGTCTACAGACAACTGAAGGTCCGCAACACGGCTTTTAGATCTGGGAATGAGGAGGGCCTGTGGACAGCCAGGGCCAATTTGGCCCGTGGTATCAAGGAGGCCAAGAGGGAGTACTCCAGGAAGATCGCCCACCGCTTCAGTGACAGCAGTGACACCAGGAGTCTGGGGCGTGGTATTCAGACCATTACGGACTATAAACCCACACCACAGACCTGCGACAGCTCCACCACCCTGCCAAATGAGGTAAATGACTTCTTTGCTCACTTTGAGGCAAAAAACAGCACTCCTGCACACAAGACTCCACCCTCCTGGTGACCGAGTGCTGACACTGACCTGGGACAGCGTGAAAAGATCTCTCGACAGGATCAACACACGAAAAGCCGCGGGCCCAGATAACATACATGGTCGTGTTCTGAGGGACTGTGAAGCTGAACTCACAGATGTCTTCACAGACATTTTTAACACCTCCTTGAATCAGGCTGTTGTCCCCACGTGCTTCTAAGCCCCCACCATCATCCCAGTCCCGAAGAAGTCATCTCCCTCCTGCCTCAATGACTACCGTCCGGTGGCGCTCACTCCCATCCTGATGAAGTGCTTCAAGCGGCTAATCATGCACCACATCTTGTCCTCCGCCCCCCCAACCCCTCAACTTCTTGGACCCCTTCCTCACCTGCAAAGTCCTCCGCATTGCGGGGGATGCCACCCATCCATCACACAGCCTCTTCAATCTGCTGCCATCAGGTAGGAGACTGCGGAGTCTCCAGCCCAGGACGAGCCGACTCAGTTTTATTCATAAGGCCTCTCAGGAATCTGAACTCTCTGCCCGCTCTGCCCCCTCAACCTCTTCTGTCCTTTGCCCACCTGAACTCTGACACCCCACAAACATGCACATCCACACACATTCACGCACCGATTACCGTTCGGAGCCGATTTCCCAGATCGGGTCCCGACATATGTCGGGAACGACAAAACTTCTTGTAGTGTGACATAAGCCACGACAAACGATTTGGCCCGATGACGCCAATGAAGTCTGGCAAATTGGATATTTTTTGGGGATATCTTCCGTGCAGTGTGACATATCAACAACAACGAGTGTGTCCCGTCTCGTTGACCGGTGACACGTTTTCTGCTTCCACCTCTCGGACAGTGTTTGATTTGACAAGATAGAGCCCAGTGATGGTAAAAGACGGGATAGGGTCCTATTGGAATAAATGTCGAGTCGTGTTGCTACTGTCTGCCCCAGAAGCGGCAAGGTTTGATGGAAGTAGTCTGACATAGTGTCATTGGGAAAGACCAAATGTGTCTTGCAGCCTGATCAAGCCATGACAACCCGAACAGCCCTGTTGCACATACCAACTACAATGACTAGAGAGCAGAGTGGCGCAGCGGAAGCTTGCTGGGCTCATAACCCAGAGGTCGATGGATCGAAACCATCCTCTGCTATCTGGAGCTCGTTCACTGTTATCATATGTCTGCTCATAGGATGTTGTGGAACTGCTATCATTTAATGTCTTACTCTTCATGAGAAATATTGTGCAATTAAGACTTGTCAACTCATTGGCTGAGGCTCATGGGAACTGACCCTTTGCTCAATTCACTTCGTACTGACAAAAGAATTTTGTCCTTCATTCATTGTTATGTCAATTTAAAATCACTGAGTCAGTACCCATAAAGGTGGGACGACAGTTCAGCGTGAAAGACAAAGGTAATGACATTAAGGCAAACACTTTCAGGGGAGCTAATATTTTACGGCGACAAGCAATCAGTCCAAACAGAACGGCAAACAGCTCGACCTTTTTGTGGCCAAAAATACGAATTGTCCTAAACGCCTTGTCGGAGCCAATGACAAAATGGTAGGATATTGAAAAGGAAGTGGCAGTGGTGGAATTTGATCCGATGCCTCTTGAGAGACTGGAGCTTAAATCCAGCGCCTTGGACCGCTCAGCCACACGACCTGCAAACCCCGTTTTTGTACGGGGAATTTTTTGATAAATGTAAGCCCGACGGAACGAAGTCGTGACAAAACCTGGAGTGTGACATAAGCCACGGCAAACGATTTGGCACTGCGACGCCAAAATGAAGTCTGGCAAATTGGGTTCTTTTTTGATATCTTCTGTGTAGTGTGACATGTAAACGACAAGTCTCCGACAGCGCAACTTGACAGAGACCAGTAGGATTGCGTATTCTGACCGGCGCATCACCTCCCGTGCTTACCGTTGTCAACATACTTGCGCGCTGTTGTGAACATTTCTTCTCACGCACAAACCAATGTTTACCGAAGCTTTCGGGTATGATTCGACGCAACGCCGGCATGTTTACGTGCAACCGTATGTACTTGCGCTTGCTAGGGTACATAACGTTTTGTTGCTTGCTTGCGAGCCGTATTGTATGAAAAGTACGTGAACATAGCTCAAGCAATCCTTCAATGAACGTTCTCTCCCGAGCACCAGTGACGAACAGGTTTTTCCACATTTTGTCCCCCCACAGTCACTCACACGCACAGGCATACACAGAAACAAGACATTGCAGCGCATTGTTGTTGTCGTCACCATCGTTACGAGTGTGTCCCGTCGCGTTGACCAGTGACACGTTTTCTGCTTCCACCTCTCGGACAGTGTTTGATTTGACAAGATAGAGCCCAGTGATGGTAAAATATGGGATAGGGTGCTATCGGAATAAATGTCGAGTCGTGTTGCCACTGTCTGCCCCAGAAACGGCAAGGTTTGATGGCAATAGTCTGACATAGTGTCATCGGTAAAGACCAAATGTGTCTTGTCGCCTGATCCAGCCATGACAACCCGAACAGCCCTGTTGCACATACCAACTATAATGACTCGAGAGCAGAGTGGCGCAGCGGAAGCGTGCTGGGCCCATAACCCAGAGGTCGATGGATAGAAACCATCCTCTGCTATCTGGAGCTCCTTCTCTGTTATCATGTCTTCTCATAGGATGTTGTGGAACTGCTATCATTTAACGTCTTACTCTTTGTGAGAAATATTGTGCAATTAAGACGAGTCAACTCATTGGCTGAAGCCCACGGGAAGTGACCCTTTCCTCAATTCACTTCGTACTGACAACAAAGATTTCTCCTTTATTCATTGTTTTGTCAATTTAAAATCACTGAGTCAGTACCCATAAAGGTGGCACGACAGTTCAGCGTGAAAGACAAAGGTAATGACATTAAGGCAAATACTTTCAGGGGAACTAATATTTTACAGCGACAAGTTAAACAGTCCAAACAAAACGAAAAGAGCTTGACTTTCTTGTGGCCAAAAATATCTATTGTCCCAAACGCCTTTTCTCAGCCAATGAAAAAATAGTAAGACATGAACTATATTGACAAGGAAACGACAGTGGTGGTATTTGAACCCACGCCTCCTGAGAGACTGGAGCCTAAATCGAGCATCTTGGACCGCTCGGCCACACGACCTGAAAACCCCATCTTTGTAAGTGGAATAGTTTGGCGAATGTAAACCCGACCGGGAATGATGGTGTGGGATCCCCGGCATTCCATATAGCTGACCTTGACATGAAAAATGTGGAAAGGAGAGCTCTGAAATCATTTAAGCCAACAATTTAAAGTCACTGGATGAGAGAATAATCTTCTCATGCCAATATCAAACGAAAGGATTTGAGCCCAGATATTGGCCCGATTAGCTATCGCAGCCGATTTCCCAGATAGGGCCCGACATATAATGTCGGGAACGACAAAACCTCTTGTAGTGTGACATAAGCCACGACCAACGATTTGGCCCTACGACCCCAAAATGAACTGGCAAATTGGACTTTTTTGGATATCTTCCGTGCAGTGTGACATATCAACGACAACTCTCCACCAGCGCAACTTGACGGAGACCAGTAGGATTGCGTATTGTGACCAGCGCATCGCCTCCCGTGCTTTCCGTTGGCAACATACTTGCGCGCCGTTGTTAACATTTCTTCTCACGCACAAACCAATGTTTACCGAAGCTTTAGGGCATGAGTTGACGGAACGCCGGCATGTTTACGTACAACCGTATGTGCTTGCGCTTGCGAGGTTACATAACATTTTGTTGCCTGGTTGCGAGCCGTATCGTATGAAAAGTACATGAACATACCTCAAGCAATCCTTCAATGAACGTTCTCTCGCGAGCACCAGTGACAAACAGGTTTGTCCACATTTCGTCCCCCCACAGGAGGCACGGTGTACGACTGGTTAGAGCGTCAGCCTCACAGTTCTGAGGACAGGGGTTCAATCCCCAGCCCCGCCTGTGTGGAGTTTGCATGTTCTCCCCGTGCCTGCATGGGTTTTCTCCGGGCACTCCGGTTTCCTCCCACATCCCAGAAACATGCATGGTAGGTTAATTGACAGCTAAATTGCCCATAGGTGTGAATGTGAGTGCAAATGGTTGTTTGTTTGTATGTGCCCTGCAATTGGCTGGCAACCAGTTCAGGGTGTGCCCCACCTCCTGGCTGAAGATAGCTGGGATAGGCTCCATCATGCCCTAGTGAGGAGAAGCGGCTCAGAAAATGGATGGATATATATAAACATATACACACACACACACTAGGTCTGTATCCATACACCAAGTTAACGATTCGGTACATATCACGGTTTCGATACACAAATTTTGGGATGATTATCAGATATTTTTTTTTTAAATATGTCTTCATCAGAATCAGAATCAGAATCATCTTTATTTGCCAAGTATCTCCAAAACACACAAGGAATTTGTCTCCGGTAGTTGGAGCCGCTCCAGTACAACAGACAGTCAATTTACAGAACACTTTGGGGACATAAAGACATTGATTGACAAAAAACAATTGTGCAAAAAGATGCAGAGTCCTCGAGCACATAGAGCAGTTCGAATGACTAATATTGCAATAGTCCGGTGCAATGACCATTGTACAAAGGGCGCTGAGACTTCAAGGAGTGTATGCGGTTTAAAGTGACAAGTAGTGCGATCATCTGGGACAATGTTGGTTGTGCAAATGTTACAGATACTCCTCAATCAGTGTGCAAATGGAGAAGATGCTACTCTGGCATGAGTGGCCAGTATATGCAAATAGTGCAGCATGGCGAGACAACTACAGTGAGTGCACGAGTAATACATAATTGGCCCCACAGAAATGTGACAACGAACTCAAGTCAAAAAATTGCCAGCTTGTTGTAATGGAATTATAGGTTAGGTGTTTAAGAAGTTGATCGCAAGAGGGAAGAAGCTGTTGGAATGTCTACTAGTTCTAGTTTGCATTGATCGGTAGCGCCTACCTGAGGGAAGGAGCCGGAAGAGCTGGTGACCGGGGTGCGGAGGGTCCGAGAGGATTTTGCACGCCCTTGTCTTAGTTCTGGCAGCGTGCAAGTCCTCAATGGTGGGTAGGGGGGTACCGACCATCCTTTCAGCAGTTTTGATTGTCCGTTGCAGTCGGAGTTTGTCCTTTTTTGTAGCAGCACCAAACCAGACTGTGATGGAAGAACACAGGACTGATTCGATGACCGCTGTGTAGAACTGTCTCAGCAGCTCCGGTGGCAGGCCGTGCTTTCTCAGAAGCCGCAGGAAGTACATCCTCTGCTGGGCCTTTTTGAGGACGGAGTTGATGTTGGTCGCCCACTTCAGGTCCTGAGAGATTCTAATTCCCAGGAACTTGAAGGTCTCGACGGTTGACACAAGGCAGCTGGACAACGTGAGGGGCAGCTGTGAGGGGCAGCAAACTGCAGGGGGTCCAGCAGGGGACCTGTGACACTCTTGAGGTGGTCCAGCACGAGACGTTCAAAGGACTTCATGACCACAGATGTCAAAGCGACAGGCCTGTAGTCATTCAGACCAGAGATTGCAGGTTTCTTGGGGACTGGAATGATGGTGGAGCGTTGGAACTTCGCACATTTCCAAAGGTCTGTTGAAGATCTGAGTGAAGACTGGGGCGAGCTGGTCCGCGCAGACTTTGAGGCAGGATGGGGACACATGGTCCGGTCCTGCCGCTTTGTTAATCTTCTGTTGTTTGAAAATGCGTCTCACATCCTGTTCATGGATGGTTAATGCAGAAGTCAGAGGTGAGGTTGTGGTCGCGGGTGCGGCCGGGTGGGTGTGTGGAGTGAAACTGTCCTTTTCAAATCTGCAGTAGAAGGTATTCAAGTCGTTGGCTAGTGTGCTATTGTTCTCAGCTTGGGGGGATCGTCGCTTGTAATTAGTCAGCGATTGGAATGCATGCCAGACTGATTTAGAGTCGTTTGCGCTAAACTGTTTTTCCAACTTTGCTGCATAGATCCTCTTTGCAATGTTTCTTTTCGTAAGCTGGTTTCTTGCTCGATTATACAGTCCCCGCTCTGATATGCATCTTCCTTAGCTTGGCGAAGCTGCTTAAGTTTAGCAGTGAACCACGGCTTGTTGTTGTTGAATGTACGAAATGATTTTGTTGGTACACAAACCTCTTCACAGAAACTGATATAGGATGTGACAGTGTCCGTATATTCATCCAGGCTGCCGGCTGAATTTTCAAAGACACTCCAGTCTGTGCAGTCTAAACAGCTTTGAAGTTCCATCTTGGCTTCATTGGTCCACTTTTTGACTGTTTTCACTATAGGCTTCGCACATTTAAGTTCTTGCTTGTACGTCGGAATTAAGTGAACTAAGCAGTGATCAGACGAGCCCAGGGCTGCACGAGGTATAGCACGGTATGCGTTTTTTACCGTAGTGTAGCAGTGGTCTAAAGTATTATTTTCCCTGGTAGGACAGTCGATGTGCTGCTTGTATTTAGGGAGTTCGTGGTTGAGTTTGTTGAACCCGGGAAGCATGACCGCGCCATCGGGTACAGCGTCACAAAGCCAGGTCTCCGTGAAGCACATGGCCGCGGAACGTCCGAAGTCTTTCCTGGTCTTTAACAGAAGATGAAGCTCGTCCATTTTGTTGGGTAGGGAGCGTACATTCGCGAGGTGGATCGACGGGAACGCCAATCTGTGTCCTCTCTTGCGGAGTTTCACCTGAATACCGGCTCGTTTCCCTCTGTGGCGCCGCTTCCGCCTCCATGCGCCGGTGAGTAACTCGGGGAAAAAACTGAGCGGGTTTTCGACAGTTGGTGACAGAAAGTCCGGAGTAGCCTCCTTGATGGTTAGCAGGTCTCCCCTTGTGTAAGTGAGTCGTGTAAGGTCTCCAAAGGCGGACGAAAAACACAAAAACAAAGACAATAATAGAGAGCGCGTTACCGAGGCGACCACACTGGTAGGCGCCATCTTGTGCACATTTCTGGGTTCTCTATATATATCTGTATATATGTATATATTTTAGTATCACGTGATACGTCACAATTTTATCACATCAGTGCTTTTAATTGGCTCGAGGCGAAGGATACGAAGGTATGGATTTTTAAATGATCCGTAATTATTGCACATTATTGTGTGGACCTCAAAGCCACGGTTTATGAACCCGAACCACTTCCGAGGAATACATTACTGTCAAGTGAATGGCAGTATTAGTTGGAGGAGATGAGATAGAGTAAATTCAATCAGAATCAGCAGAATCACAATCAGAATCCTCTTTATTTGCCGAGTATGTCAGAAACATACAAGGAATTTTTCTCCGGTAGTTGGAGCCCCTCTCGTGTGACAACGGACAGCCATTTGACAGAAAATACTTTGGAGACATAATCACATTAGACCAAAGTACGGAGAGTCACTCAGCAATAAAAGGTTACCGGTAATGTGATCATGTCGATGCAAATTTTGTGTTATTTTTTTGAAAATTGTGCAAATGATGCCGAGTCCTCTCGCAATTTAGAGCAATTTGAAATGACTGATCACGCAATAATCTGGTACAGTGACAATTGTGCAAAACGCGTAGAGACTTCAAGAAATTTAAGCAGTATAAAGCGAATTGTAGTGCGATAATCTGGAACAGTGTCCATTGTGCAAATGGTGCAGATACTTGTCAAGCACATGAGTGGCCAGTATTGGTCAACAACAGATATGCAAATTGTGCAGTGGCGAGACTACTACAGTGAATGCACGAATAATGTATAATTGGCCCGACAGAGATGGGACAACAATCTCAAGACAAATTGGCAGCATGTTACAATGCAATTGTAAGTGAACTGTTTAAGACGTTAACGGCAAGCGGGATGAAGGTGTTGGAATGTCTGCTAGTTTTAGTTTGCATTGTTTGATAGCACTTACCTGGGGGAAGGAGCTGGAAGAAGACAATTATATATTACTCGTGCACTCACTGTAGTAGTCTCGCCACGCTGCATTATTTGCATATCTGTTGTTGACCAATACTGGCCACTCATGCTTGTAACATCTGCTCCAATTGCACACTGATTGAAGAGAATCTGCAACATTTGCACAATAAACATTGTCCCAGATTATCGCCCGACTCGCTTGAAGTCTCGGCGCCCTTTGCACAATGGTCATTTCACCGGACTTTTGCAATATTAGTCTTTCGAACTGCTCTAAATGCGAGAGGACTCAGCATCTTTTTGCACAATTGTAAAAAAAAATTTTACTGGCATTACCAGATAACTAGCAACCCTTAATTGCTCAGTGACTGTTTTTTGTCAATGTGTTTATGTCTCAAAAGTGTTCTCTGTCAATTGACTGTCTATTGTCGTACTAGAGCGGCTCCAACTACCAGAGACAAATTCCTTGTGTGTTTTTTGGAAATTCATGGCAAATAAAGATGATTATGTTTCTGAAGAGTTGGTGACCAGGATCTGGAGGGTCCGAGAGGATTTTGCATGATCATGTCTGAGTTTTGGCAGCGTGCAAGTTCTCAAATTCTCGAGTGTGTTTACTTTTCAAAATCTCTGATCTGATCACACATTTGTAGTGTTGAGAATGAGTTTGCATCATCCACACAAAAAAATCCAAAATAGACCAGCCAACAATTGGAGAATAAAGATGACGCGATCCGCTCGAGATATTTTTAAGCGAAATATGATATTTTTTAAATATAAAATGTTGCTTTTCAGGTAACCTTTCGCAACAGTATCGTTGGGATTTCTCATCTTGTGCCTTTCGCACGGACACAACACAAAACATGGGACCAGACCAACGCCTGTCACGTCCCCGACCACATCCGATCACGTCCTTGGTCAAGGCGCCCTTCCATCGGATGATGCTGAGTCATCTTCTTGAAGGCGAGACATCTTTCTTTCTAAAAATTGTCCATCATACGAATGCAAGCTACAATGCAAAATACTATTGCAAGCTAAGCAAATAAATGATAACTACGAAAATACATCTAACATTTCCCTCCTGTTTATCATGTATTTGCACAAATTATCATATCATCTTACAGTCACTTCATTTCGATTTTTAACTGTAGAATCATTTTTATGAAACAAATACATTTACACTCAGAGTAAATTTGTCATACATGAATGTGTAGTTTAAACATCGTAATCATCTGGATCAGGAAACAAATCAGTTAAAGCATAATCATCATCATCATCATTATTATCTTTATCATCAAACAGTAATGGATACATCAGCTCCATACGGTTCTCCATGGGGGTTATGGCTGTGGTGATTAATTTACTGATTAATGCCCTGAATGCATGGGATACAACAACATCCACAAAATGTCAGAATGGCTGCAAAAACAGCAATTGATATCAATATTGGTGAAATTAGGGTTTTATATTTACCAAAAACGTCCATCCAGCTGTCCCACAAAGAAGTGTCTACCCCAGAGTGGCTCTTCATCTTGTGATTGAGGGTCCGTAGACCATCGATGGCTCTGGTCAAGCTGCCACCCGCAGCAGTATTGTTTGGAATGTATGTACAACATTGTTCTCCAAACATACCGCAAACACCTCCCTCTCTTGCGAGGAGCATGTCGACAGCTATGCGGTTCTGGAACGTCATTAAAGAGGTAGCTTTGAGCTGCTCATGTACAGCTTCCAACCCACTCCAACTACCGGAGAAAACCCACACCCAACTCCAATTTCCTAATCTCTGTACATTGAAGTGGATATAGTTTATCCTATCAACATTTTTATTAATCGTACACCACCAGCATATGAAAGACTCAAATCCTCCTGCAACTTGGTCAGCCAATTTGTATTGATTTGGAACCCCACGAGGAACACCTATGGCGTCGATGTACGTCGGATTATTTTGCCCCTGCCAGGACAAATCTCTTTTTTGTCTATGTTCTAGATTAGACAAAAACATTGGTGCCCTTTCCATTAAATCTTGAACATGCATAGGGTATACTGACACATGCAATATCAAAGTGACAATAGCACACAATCCAGATATATCTTTAGGTAATCTATCAAGCAGTCTATCATCTCCGCACCACCACCAGATGTCGCTCCGTGATACTGGCATAAAATTTGGTCCGACTTTTGAGATTACTTGACACTGTGTGTCATTCAGTGGTCCTAATTTTTTGCCTTTACTAATCATGTTTATACAAGTGAAATTATTAGGTGCTACTTAACTAGAAAACATCGGTTTGTGTTTATCTGCTTCTGTTACGGGATATATAGAATCCCATGATTTACACCTCTCAGTTGGTACAGTAGTGTTCATTAATGGAATAATACAATCTTGTGATAATTGTGCCGGAACTATGCGCAACAAAGGCCTAGGACCCATGCAAACCACTCACTGTAGTAGTCTCGCCACGCTGCACTATTTGCATATCTGTTGTTGACCAATACTGGCCACTCATGCTCGTAACATCTGCTCCAATTGCACAATGATTGAAGAGAATCTGCAACATTTGCACAATAAACATTTTCCCAGATTATCGCCCGACTCGCTTGAAGTCTCGGCGCCCTTTGCACAATGGTCATTTCACCGGACTCTTGCAATATTAGTCTTTCGAACTGCTCTAAATGCGAGAGGACTCTACATCTTTTTGCACAATTGTAAAATTTTTTTTTACTGGCATTACCAGATAACTAGCAACCCTTAATTGCTCAGTGACTGTTTTTTGTCAATGTGTTTATGTCTCAAAAGTGTTCTCTGTCAATTGACTGTGTATTGTCGTACTAGAGCGGCTCCAACTACCAAAGACAAATTCCTTGTGTGTTTTTTGGAAATTCATGGCAAATAAAGATGATTATGTTTCTGAAGAGTTGGTGACCAGGATCTGGAGGGTCCGAGAGGATTTTGCATGCTCTTGTCTGAGTTTTGGCAGCGTGCAAGTTCTCAAAT
Source organism: Phycodurus eques (assembly GCF_024500275.1). NCBI lineage: Eukaryota > Metazoa > Chordata > Actinopteri > Syngnathiformes > Syngnathidae > Phycodurus > Phycodurus eques. Next base: position 85,304 of record NW_026904086.1, on the reverse strand, counting down.
TCTCGAGTGTTTACTTTTCAAAATCTCTGATCTGATCACACATTTTTTTTTTTTTTTTAATCAGTTTATTTGAAAGGGGACAATGCAATTTCATAAAACACATGAAATACACATGGTTAAAAAAGCCAGAATTAGCCAGAAGGCTAGTTTTCATCTGTAGTCCCCTGGCCATGATGTAAAAAAGCAGTAAAATACATCTACAAGACAATATAATATAAAACAGGATACATAAAGACTTACTATTAAGAGAGAATAAAACCACAAATCATTTGATCATAACAAAAAAAAAAATCAAACATTTTTTAAAAATAGAAATTAAAAAAATAAAAACATCATAACACACTTGTCTTTTAGTGTTGGCAGCTATAGGTGTTAACTAAACACATTTTCAGTTTTTTTGTGAAGGCCTTGTATGTTGTAAGCAGTTTAACCTCCTCAGGTACTGAGTTCCACTCACCAGCGCTCCTCACTGACCAGGCTGACTTACTGAAAGTGCTCCTGCGCAGAGGAATGAGACAGTCACCTCTGACAGAGCCTCGAGTGACACGCTCAGAGCTGTTTCTTTGGCTGATGAACTCAGCCAGAGGAGCTGGAGCCAAATCATGCAGTACTTTATAAATCAAATTTAAATCTGCAAATATGTGAAGACTGTCCCAGTTTAAAAGACTGTATTTTTTTAAAATTGCACAGTGATGATAGTGCCTTGGTTTTTTATCCATCACTTTAATTGCTTGTTTGTACAAAACTTCCAATGGTTTTTTTGCATTCTGACCAGCCTGGGACCAACTGGTTATGCAATAGTTAAAGTGACTAAGAATCATTGAATATAAGTAAATTTTTGCGGCTTCAGTTGACATTTCATTTCGAATTGCACGAAAATTTGCCAGGTTTAATTTGATATTTTTACACAATTTGTCAATATGGGCTTTAAAGGAAAGCTGTGAATCTGTTATTAACCCAAGATATTTGTATTGCCTGACAATTTGCATTTTTTCTCCATTAACAAGTATGTCGGGGTCAGGTGATACTCTATTTGTTTTAGTGAAATACATGCCTACAGATTTAGAAACGTTTAGCTGTAGACAGCACTCCTGCAACCAAGTTGTGACACAAGACATTGTATTAGTGAGTTTAGCAGCAACAGTATCTTTGATAATTGTATCTTGTGATAATTGTGCCGGAACTATGCGCAACAAAGGCCTGGGACCCATGCAAACCACACAGTCTTTTCTCGTTACATTTGCTGCTTGTTCCACCAATAGTAACCAATTGTTATTTTGTCCTGAAACTCCTGTGACTACAAGGAACCAATCATCAGTAGTTATGTTGTTAACCATTAAAATGTGTCCACCTTTCTTTGAAGTTTTTAATGGCATTTCTAGTTTAACACGGTTCCCATAACACAATGCTACTCGGAATTGGGGATCTTTTCCGCCAGAATATGCCCACAAGCTCATCATCAAACACACTGGGTGACTTGATTTGTATTTCAAGATTAAACGATGGGCCGTTTTGCTTATGTTAAACTTCTTTCTATGTTCTTTTGCTGTTTTTAGTGACCAACTGGACCAATGATAACCTGTTTCACCAATGAGGTGTTCCCATCCAAAGCCTATAGATGCATAACAGTCATATTCATATCGCCAATTCTGCCCATTCTCTTGAGCATCATTGGTGAGAGCCGCATATGGAATTATGATTGAAGTATCTTGATTTTGGGGGGCACAAAATATTAAACTGTTTTGCCGCATTTGGAGGTCATGCCCACAGTTCTGATCATCAACTGTACTCCTTTTGATACGAGTTAATGATTCAAAATGTTTCATTATTGGGTTCGTCATATTAGTCCAGCCGGTAGGTGATTTTCTATCTAGAAAATTGGTTGTATCATTTAGGGTGGGACGTCCCATGTACCACATGAACAAAACCAACACTATAGTAGCCAAAGTTGCTGCGTAACAGCTTATCGAATCTCGTAACCAACGTGGGTGTGCCATTCTGCTGAGTTCTCACTAAACGGGTTGGTGTCTTTTTTCTTCACTGACCAGCAAGCGTTTTCAGAATCTACACATCTGCTCCCGCTCCGTTATCAGACTTTTGCTCACCTTCCCTATTTGAGTACTCAGCTGAAATGATTCTTTTACAGTGTGTTAAAGGAACCCACGTATTTCTTTCTGCTATTTTTAGGGCTGTTGGAGTTGTCAATAACACTTGATACGGTCCTTCCCACTTCGGTGAATGCCAGTGCTTCTTTTTGATGCTTCGAATTAGGACCCAGTCTCCCGGTCCAACCAACTTGGTTTCCTGCTGGGAAACATGTTTACTTTCAGCAGGTTCTTTTAAATTATTTTGTTTCTCTAACAACTTTCTCATGTAATCAGCTAAGTTTGTTTCGTCATCAAGTTCCCATTTTTGTTTAAACATCGGAAGTCTATAAGGTCTTCCAAACAATGTTTTGTAAGGTGTTAAACCTGTGGTACTTGTAATGTTGATGTACATTTTAACGAGGTCAAGACACTGTGTCCATGACCTTCCTGTCTCTTCCATACCTTTTTTCAATCTATTTTTTATTGTCCCATTCATTCTTTCCATGAGACCTGCACTCTGAGGGCGGTAAGCACAATGTTTTTTCAAATTAATGTGGAACATGGTTCCTATTTTATTGATTATTTGATTTACAAAATGAGTCCCATTATCGGTGTGAATCAGAATCAGAATCAGAATCAGAATCATCTTTATTTGCCAAGTATGTCCAAAACACACAAGGAATTTGTCTCCGGTAGTTGGAGCCGCTCTAGTACAACAGACAGTCAATTTACAGAACACTTTGGGGACATCAAGACATTGACAAAAACCAATTGTGCAAAAAGATGCAGAGTCCTCTAGCACTTAGAGCAGTTCGAACGACTAATATTGCAATAGTCCGGTGCAATGACCATTGTGCAAAGGGCGGTGAGACTTCAAGGAGTGTCTGCGGTTTAAAGTGACGAGTAGTGCGATCATCTGGGACAATGTTGGTTGTGCAAATGTTACAGATACTCCTCAATCAGTGTGCAAATGGAGCAGATGCTACTCTGGCATGAGTGGCCAGTATATGCAAATAGTGCAGCATGGCAATACATAATTGGCCCCACAGAAATGTGACAAGGAACTCAAGTCAAAAAATTGCCGGCTTGTTGTAATGGAATTATAGGTTAGGTGTTTAAGAAGTTGATCGCAAGAGGGAAGAAGCTGTTGGAATGTCTACTAGTTCTAGTTTGCGTTGATCGGTAGCGCCTACCTGAGGGAAGGAGCTGGAAGAGCCGGGGACCGGGGTGCAGACGTTCCGAGAGGATTTTGCACGCCCTTGTCTTAGTTCTGGCAGCGTGCAAGTCCTCAATGGTGGGTAGGGGGGTACCGACAATCCTTTCAGCAGTTTTGATTGTCCGTTGCAGTCGGAGTTTGTCCTTTTTTGTAGCAGCACCAAACCAGACTGTGATGGAAGAACACAGGACTGATTCGATGACCGCTGTGTAGAACTGTCTCAGCAGCTCCGATGGCAGGCCGTGCTTTCTCAGAAGCCGCAGGAAGTACATCCTCTGCTGGGCCTTTTTGAGGACGGAGTTAATGTTGTTCGCCCACTTCAGGTCCTGAGAGATTCTAATTCCCAGGAACTTGAAGGTCTCGACGGTTGACACAAGGCAGCTGGACAACGTGAGGGGCAGCTGTGGCGAAGGATGCCTCCTGAAGTCCACGATCATCTCTACCGTCTTGAGCGTGTTCAGCTCCAGGTTGTGTCGGCCGTACCACAGTTCCAGCCGCTCCGCTTCCTGTCGATATGCAGACTCGTCACCGTCCTTGATGAGGCCGATGACAGTGGTGTCATCTGCAAACTTCAGGAGCTTGACAGTCGGGTTCGCTGAGGTGCAGTCGTTCGTGTAGAGAGAGAAGAGCAGCGGAGAGAGGACACAACCTTGGGGCGCCCCAGTGCTGATGCTGCGTGTGGATGAGGTGGCCTCCCCCAGCCTGACCTGCTGTGTCCTGCCCGTCAGAAAGCTGTAAATCCACTGGCAGATGGCAGGTGAGACGCTGAGCTGGAGAAGCTTGGTTGAAAGGAGTTCAGGGATGATGGTGTTGAACGCTGAGCTGAAGTCCACGAACAGGATCCTCGCGTAGGTCCCTGCACTGTCGAGGTGTTCTAGGATGAAGTGCAGTCCCATGTTGACTGCATCATCCGCAGACCTGTTCGCTTGGTAGGCAAACTGCAGGGGGTCCAGCAGGGGACCTGTGACACTCTTGAGGTGGTCCAGCACGAGACGTTCAAAGGACTTCATGACCACAGATGTCAAAGCGACAGGCCTGTAGTCATTCAGACCAGAGATTGCAGGTTTCTTGGGGACTGGAATGGTGGTGGAGCGTTTGAAACAGGATGGAACTTCGCACATTTCCAAAGATCTGTTAAAGATCTGAGTGAAGACTGGAGCGAGCTGGTCCGCGCAGACTTTGAGGCAGGATGGGGACACATGGTCCGGTCCTGTCGCTTTGTTAATCTTCTGTTGTTTGAAGATGCGTCTCACATCCTGTTCATGGATGGTTAACGCAGAAGTCAGAGGTGTGGTTGTGGTAGCGGGTGCGGCCGGGTGGGTGTGTGGAGTGAAACTGTCCTTTCCAAATCTGCAATAGAAGGTATTCAAGTCGTTGGCTAGTGTGCTATTGTTCTCAGCTTGGGGGGATCGTCGCTTGTAATTAGTCAGCGATTGGAGTGCATGCCAGACTGTTTTTGAGTCGTTCGCACTAAACTGTTTTTCCAACTTTGCTGCATAGATCCTCTTTGCAATGTTAATTTCTTTAGTCAGCTGGTTTCTAGCTCGATTATACAGGGCCCTGTCCCCGCTCTGATATGCGTCTTCCTTAGCTTGGCGAAGCTGCTTAAGTTTAGCAGTGAACCACGGCTTGTTGTTGTTGAATGTCCGAAATGATTTTGTTGGTACACAAACCTCTTCACAGAAACTGATATAGGATGTGACAGTGTCCGTATATTCATCCAGGCTGCCGGCTGAATTTTCAAAGACACTCCAGTCTGTGCAGTCTAAACAGCTTTGAAGTTCCATCTTTGCTTCATTGGTCCACTTTTTGACTGTTTTCACTGTAGGCTTCGCACATTTAAGTTCTTGCTTGTACGTCGGTATTAAGTGAATTAAGCAGTGATCAGACGCGCCCAGGGCTGCACGAGGTATAGCACGGTATGCGTTTTTTACCGTAGTGTAGCAGTGGTCTAAAGTATTATTTTCCCTGGTAGGACAGTCGATGTGCTGCTTGTAGTTATGGTTTCAGGTATGCCATTTCTTGGAATTATGTCTTTACATAGTGCTTTTGCCACCGTCAGAGCATCAGGTGATTTTGTTGGGAATAATTCGATCCATTTAGAAAATGCATCTATGATAACCAAACAGTACTTCTTTCTTTCACTTTGACTTAATTCTATGTAATCCATGTGAATGCGTTGGAAAGGGTATGTAGGCACTGGAAATTTACCTCTAGTAGGTCGCAATTGCCCTTGTGGATTATGTCGTGCACAGATCATGCATGCTCTACAATAATTCTTTGAATATAAATTAAAACCATCGGTTGTAAAGTGTCGATGTTATCTGTGCCACCATCCCTCCTGTTGAGACATGTAACACACCATGGCTCAATATAGCAGCCCATTTAAATAGGTTCTTTGGAAGTATTTGTTTTCCTTCTGTTCTAATGTAAACATCATTTTGTAGCCTTGAACCTTGTTTTACCCAATAATTGCGTTCTTGTTGTGGACTCTGTTGTTGCATATCTTTTAGTGTTTGGTCATCTGAGGTTTGTTGTTCAATTTGTTTTATTAAACCCAAAAATGGTTTATAGGCTGCTTTTTTCGAGGTTTTGTCAGCAAATGCATTCCCTCGAGAAATCTTGTCAGTGCCAGATGTATGTGCAACACATTTACAAATTGCCACTTTTCGTGGATGCTGCACAGCCTGTAACAATTGTTTAAGTAATTCAGCATGCGTTACTGGTTTCCCTGTTGACGTAATCATTCCTCTGTTATCCCAATATTGTGCAAAAACATGAACTGTGGAATACGCATATTGGCTATCAGTATAGATTGTAACATCCTTGTCTGTCATCATTTTGCATGCCTCGGTTAATGCTACTAATTCAGCAGCTTGGGCAGAGTAGTGTGACGGTAGCGACTCAGCTTTTAGCACAACAGTATCAGTTACTACTGCGTAACCTGTTTTTATCTTTCCTAGCTCATCTTTTTTCGAAGAACCATCTACATACAGAACCTGTCCATCATTCAAAGGTTGATCTTTCAAATCATTTCTACATTTAGCAGTTTTTTCAGCCAATTCCTGACAATCATGCTGTGTGCCCTCATCAGGTAAGGGTATTAGTGTGGCTGGATTTAAGGTTGTGCATCGCTCAACAGTCAAATGTGGTTGTGACAACAAGATGGCCATGCAAGATAAATGTCTTGCAGGTGATAAAAACGCCATATTGGTTTGCAATAGGAGAGCAGACACTGTATGTGGCACTTTAAGAGTTAATGGATGAAATAACACAATTGTAGAACTGCTCTCTACTGCCATTGAAGCTGCCACAACTGCTCTGACACAATGCGGTAATGCACACGTCACGTTGTCCAGTTTAGTTGAAAAATAAGCTATTGGTCTCAGCTTATCACCATATTGTTGTGTAAGTACGGAGGTCATGTAATAGTGCTTACAATCTACCATTTGAATGAATGGTTTATCATAATTTGGAAGGGCCAGCGCAGTACTGGACACCAAATGTTGTTTAATGTCACAGAAGGCCTTTTCTGCCTCTGTATTCCATTGAACAGGTGACATTTTAAGGTCTGCTTCATACATCAATTTTGACAATGGTGCAATAATTTCTGCATAGTTTGGAATCCATGCTCTACAATAATTTGTCAGGCCTAAAAATGACATCAAATGTTTCTTTGTTTGTGGTTTAGGGGCTTTTAAAACTATAGTTTTTCTGTCTTCTAATATAGTCCTTCCTCCTACACTTACATTATGTCCTAGATATTTGACTTGTTTTTTACACCATTGCAATTTATTTTTGTTAACTTTATGTCCCTCCTCTGCTAGATGACGCAGTAAGGCCAATGAATCTTTGATGCATGTCTCTCCATCTGGAGATGCCAAAAGGACATCATCGACATATAATAAGATTTGGCTCCCTCCCGGGGGAGTGAATGTAGACATGCTTGTTATCATTACTTGTGAATAAATGGTTGGACTTTCACAGTAACCTTGCGGTAATCTAGTAAATGTATATTTTTTTCCCTCAAATGTGAATGCAAACCAAAATTGACTGTTCTTTTCTATTGGTATAGAAAAGAAAGCATTGCTTATGTCCACTACTGTCAATACGGTAGCGTCTGGTCTTAATGAATTTAACAATGTGTGTGGATCTGGTACGCATGCTGCTCTCTTTATCACTGCAGAATTTACAGCTTGTAAATCTTGTACCATCCTCCAACCGACTGAAGGTGGGGCCTTCTTCACGGGAAAAATTGGTGTGTTACATGGTGAATCTGGACACGCCACTATAACTCCTGCTTTAATTAGTGCTTCAATTACCGGTTTGATTCCTTCATGTGCATCCGGTTTTAATGGATATTGACGAATCCCTGGCCTATATTCCGTTTTTGGTCTAATTTGTACTGGTAAAGCCCTTTTAATAAGGCCTACATCGAATGGTCCTGCGGACCATAACTTTTCTGGAACTGTTGTCAACATCTCTTCATCAATTTCAGTGAGGATCATTTGGTCTAATCATACAGGATGCATGTGTCTCCCTTCATCACCCTGCATTGTCCAAAATATCGTCTTCCTGATGAGACCAATTGATGCACTGTGTTCCAGGGTGTTTTCTATTTGCTGCCAATCATCTGCCTCCTGTCCTTGTTTTACTAATGTTCCCATATGATGATGGAATGAGTACAAGTCCTTGTTGGAATAAGCCATCTCTTCCCAACAAATTCACAGGGCATTCCGGGACTTCGAAAATTGGCATTCTACATGTTTTCCCCTGTGGGTCTCTAATCCACACAGGCTCAAGTTCCATGGCAAAAGTAATTTGTCCATTTGCAGATCTAACTATTCCCTTATGTTCCGATAGTTTGGAACCTGGAATCTTTTCCCGACATGCAGTTCTACATGCTCCTGTATCGCAAAGAAATTTCATTTCTTTCCCATTTACTGATAAGGTTATGTCAGGTTTCTCAGTGTCCAAACTTAGAATGTCCTGTAAATTGAAATCCACCTCCTCATTTTCTGTAATGTTTACAGAAGAGGATTTGTTGCGTTGGGAAGCAGGCTGGCTTAGTCATGCGGTTGTTTGACCGTATTCTTTGTTATTTTTATTAGGGCAGTTACGTGCGATGTGGCCTTTATCTCCACAGCACCAACAGATGTTATTATCGTAATAATTTCGACCATATCTTACCCTCCCACGGGCTCTGCCGCGTCCCCTAAAATTATCTCTCTTTGCCTTGATAGTAAATTTCTGCTCCTCCGTTGAGGAAGACATCTATATTCTTTTTTTTTTTTCTGTCTTAACACTCCTTCTGCATGGAGGGCATGATTAACATATTCCTCCAGAGAGCCAGTTGCTAGGTTTATCCAATGTTTATCGACCCATTTGTTAATGTGCTCTCTCGAATTCACATGTTAAGCATTTTTCAACTGTTGTTGATAAGGGCCTTGAGGATTTGCATCCTCAATCAATCCGCTGTTTGCTTTAAAACAAGCGGTCATTTTAACCCTGTATTCTTCAAAAAGTTCATCGTCTTTTTGTTTTACCCTACTAATTTCCGTGTAATTCGCCCTTTTGCGGAACCTGGTTATGGTTCTTTCTATCAAGGCTCTAACTCGATGTTGTAATTCTCTGTCATCATGTGCCATTATAACACCATGGTGTTTCGGATCCCAATCTCCCCGGCAAAGATGCCAATCAGGCCCCATCGCAGTCATCCAAATTTGTTGAGTTTCTGCACCGTTTAAATGGTAGGAATGGCTAAGATTTTCCATGTCCTCAACAAACTGGACAATGTCTACTTTGTAGGGTGTGAGGCCGGCTACGGCCTTTTTCACATCCTCATTAGTCCAAGTTCTATAGACCAAAATAGTTTCTTTGCGGTCCTCTTGTACATTTGGATTTGCCACCTCAATCATCGGATATAAGTCCATGTCACCCTTGTTTGAGGTTGTATTTGTCATTTTGGGAATGGGACAAAATGTTTCCCCCATAGTTTTAGACCAATGCATTTGTACTCTTCCTGATCGTAAAACTCGATGAGTTTCTGATTCACAAGTTGGAGGATGCTCATGCCGGTGGCAAAACCGGGTACAAGGGTGCTGATGCTTGTGTCTCATCATTTTTCTCACTTTGTTTTTCAACTATCTTCGTTTTAACAATTCTTATTATTGGTCCTGTCTCGTCATCTTCCTGTCTTTGGAACAATATATTTTTATCCTTGCCTGTTTGCTCTTTTAGTTCATCTGTTAAGTATTTCTTTTTCTCCTCTCCTTTTTCTCTTTTAGACGCCATGTTTAGCCAAAAAAGTAAGTCGTCAAATCCATCTTTTCCCATTCGTGATATATTATTATTGTGCCGATCCTTTATTTTGTTTCGAAGTTGAACTATTTTTTGCGAATTCAGCTGGCCAGCGAAACCGTATTTGGTTATCCACGTGTTTAAATGTTTTATTTTGGAAGGGTTTGGAAGTTGTACATATTTCCAGTCTTTACACGTCAGGCTTTCTCTTGGATCCATTTTAAAGTTAGTGTTTCCCATTTTTGTGAATTTGGAAGTCAGTGTATTCGCACCTAGAGTGACCTAATACTGACTTTATTCAAAAAATGACTGGGTGACAATGAATGTCTGAGTTATGGTAACCCTCAACCTTCTAACCCAAATGGGGCGGAGGATTCTTGCCTCTGCTTCCAAACTCAGTTGTCACTTACAATCCAGTCTTATACATCCATACTTTTACACACACACACACGATATTAGTAACGTTTTAACAAACACACGAAAACATGGAAGCACAAAGACACGGAATTTAAGCACGTCCAGGACTCCGCCGTCCTTTATTTTATTTTATTTAACACTGAATTTAAGCACGTACAGGACTCCGCCGTCCTTTATTTTTTATTTTTATTTTATTTAACACGGAATTTAAGCACGTACAGGACTTCGCCGTCCTTTATTTATTTTTTTTATTTTATTTAACACGGAATTTAAGCACGTACAGGACTCTGCCGTCCATGCGGAATTTGTCGGACTCCGCCGTCCTTCATTTACTTGCCAGTGACTAGTATTAAACAAGGTTTATTTCGCCGCAGACTTCTTTTTCGCGCAATACACTCACTCTTTAAAAAAAAAAAATTTCCCTAAAAATTTTTTAAAATTTAACTCACCAAAGTCGTCTTCAATCCTGTGGATTATCGTCAACCTTCAGATCCCAGTTGAGAAGAACAAAGACCAGTCCCGGAAAGGGTCTCAATTGCCGTGGCCACGGTCTCTTAACTGGATGTCGGCTCCACAACTGGAATCCTCGGGCGTGTTGACATCCGGCTCGAAGGACCAAAGTAATGTTGGATTTATCTTACCCAACATTATAATGAATAGACACAAAAGGAATGAAGACGCTGGTCTCTTTTTCTCATGAGGAGGGCGCATGGGAGATTGTTCAGGTTACAGCCTCTCAACACGCTCTAAACAATCTCCCCCGTCGCTCCTGCATTTATTTGAAAATAGGGAGGTTTCTAAGTTTACAAGACACAACACACTAAGGGGAGGGTTTCAAGGTGAAAACATGGCACCAACACCTGCCACGTCCCGGCCACGTCCTTTTCTCTGATGATTCCTGCTGAGTCATCTTCTTGAAGGCGAGACATCTTTCTTTCCAAAAATTGTCCATAATACTCATGCAAGCTAAGCAAATAAATGATAACTTCTACAATATACCTGACACTAATGCAAGCTACAATGCAAAATACAAATGCAAGCTAAGCAAAGAAATGCTAACTACTAAAATATATCTAACAGATACAAAGGTATGGATTTTTAAATGATTCGTAATTATTGCACATTATTGTGTGGACCTCAAAGGTCGCATCATCCACACACAAAAAATCCAAAATAGACCAGCCAACAATAGGAGAATAAAGATGGCGCGATCCGCTCGAGATATTTTTAAGCGAAATATGATATTTTTTAAATATAAAATGTTGCTTTTTAGGTAACCATGTGGCTTACGACCATACTACCCTGAGAACGTCCGATCTCAGAAGCTAAGCAGGGTACTTGGATGGGATACTGCCTGGGAATACCAGGTACCATAAACTTTTTCACTTTAGATCTTTAGATTCACGTGATACGACACAATTTTATCACATCAGTGCTTTTAATTGGCTCGAGGCTAAGGATTCAGGTAACCATGTGGCTTACGGCCAAAAAAAAAAAAAAAAAAAATCCAAAATAGACAAGCCAACAATTGGAGAATAAAGATGACGCGATCCGCTCGAGATATTTTTAAGCGAAATATGATATTTTTTAAATATAAAATGTTGCTTTTCAGGTAACCATGTGGCTGACGGCCATACTACCCTGAGAATGCCAGATCTCCTCCGATCTCGGAAGCTAAGCAGGGGCGGGCCTGGTTAGTACTTGGATGGGGGACAGCCTGGGAATACCAGGTGCCGTAAGCTTTTTCACTTTAGATTCTCGTGGAATCGTTTTCTTATCGGTGGTAGACCTAAATTATAATGCAGTCATCCTCTCTCTTATGATTTACCGTCTCTTTATTAGGAGACAGAATCTTCAAGTACCTTTTTTAAACATCCCGTTTCTCCTTTTCCGACAGTAAAAATAAAATAAAATCGATACACACATACATCTATCTATATATATCTATATATGTATAGATATATATATATATAAATATATATATATATATTAGTATCACGTGATATGTCACAATTTTATCACATCAGTGCTTTTAATTGGCTCGAGGCTAAGGATACAAAGGTATGGATTTTTAAATGATTCGTAATTATTGCACATTATTGTGTGGACCTCAAAGTTCGCATCATCCACACAAAAAAAATCCAAAATCGACCAGCCAACAATTGGAGAATAAAGATGACACAATCCGCTCGAGATATTTTTAAGCGAAATATGATATTTTTTAAAGATAAAATGTTGCTTTTCAGGTAACCATGTGGCTGACGGCCATACTACCCTGAGAAAGACAGATCTCCTCCGATCTCAGAAGCTAAGCAGGGGCGGGCCTGGTTAGTACTTGGGTGGGAGACTGCCTGGGCATACCAGGTGCCGTAAGCTTTTTCACTTTAGATTCTCGTGGAATCCAAGCGTGCTCGTTTTCGTGAAAGAACTTCGTTAACAACAATGTATAAAAACAACCAATTTATTCCTGACAGAGGAGTCTATACATTTTGCAGAGCTCTGGGTTCGTAACTACCCTATCTTATCCTTAGCAGATACAGTCGTCGAACCAAACTATCTGACTCTACCCCAGACTTATACAATGTTTCAAACAGGCCGGTGTGGAATCGCTGTCGTCTGATTGGTCCGTAATCTGATGTCTCCTGCATTCAATGTTTATAGTGGCTCCCCGCAGTTCCTTTCTTCTTTGCCATCTGTCTCCAAATACCCCCTGATGGGGGCCACATACCCCCCGATGGGGGCCTTCCTGCAATATACTCCTATACTCCAATACACATTCTCTTCCAAACTAGTTAGAATTACATATTAGAATATAAAGTATTCTATATTCCCTTCAATCCCCCAAGTTGATCTTCTGATAATCAGAAGATCAACAACCCCTATACCTACTAACTATTTCACTACAATACTCATTATTCTATTTTAAGCACATCAAAACTAAACAATTTAAAGAGAGGATATACCGGTATCGTTCAATGGAGCGAGCGATTCCATGGCCACCCTGTCTTCGTCCAGGGACAGCAGCTGATATTGGCCGTAGGGGTCCTTACCCACAAAGGCCATGAGGACAATTCTGAGAACCAGGTTCCTGAGACAAGGGATAATACAACATCCACAAATAGCAAGCACAGCCATGACAATTATGATTGTCGTTGCCAACGTCAGTATGAGACCTCTCCATTTACCAAACATCCTATTAAGCAGGCTGTAGAAGGGGTTGTCCACCACTCCAGACATTGATTTAAGTTTAACAGACGGCTTGCAAACCTTTCATGGCTCTGGTGATCTTTCCGTTCGGCGCCGTATTATTGGGGATAATTGTACAACAATGTCCTTTAATTCGAGAGCAGGCACCCCCTTCTTCCGTTAACATACTATCAAGGACCAATCTATTTTGGAATGCCATGAGAGATGTAGCTGATAGTTGCTCATGGATGCCCTCCGCTAGTTGGGAGGTGAAATTCACCAATCTTTGAATTTGGTAATGGTGGTAATTTATGAAATCAACATTTTTATTCGGAGTTACCCATATAAAAATACTCTCAAGACCTGCGGAAATTCTGGCAGCGACCTTTATACTCATCCGGGACACCTCTGGGAATTCCAATGGCATCCAGGTAGGTGGGGTCCTTACCTTCTTCCCAAGCATTTCCGCCCACATTGAAGCCACTGACCATACGGCGGAAACGGTTCAAGCTACCCCACCAGTCACGCTCCCATGTGAAATCCGCCATTTGAGTGATTTCCTGCTCAGAGAGGGGCTTAATCACTGTGGGAGCTATCATAGAGACCAATGCACAAGTGCCTGTCCATTCCCCGGGCAGGAAGTCCCACAACAGACCATCTCCCCACATCCACCACAAATCAGACCTCATCTTACTTAATCGGGCCGCATCCTAATAATCAATAAAAAGTGTGAATTTACAAAACTGTGGATCCAGGTGGCCAATTGATCGGGAAAGTTTTGTTATTGGGGCCTAAAGTTATCTTACTCTTATTTTGAAAGATGCAATCCAATTGAGGTTATTCATCGTAGCACAAACAAGACAGTCCTTTTGATAGATTTTGACTGCGTCCCTACCTTCCACAGTAATTTCCTTAAGCCAAAAATTACCTATATTATTTCATTATTCAGGTCATATCCCGTCACTTTGGAGGTTCGAAAAACCACTGGATCTGCATTTTTTTTTTATACTGGTACTTTCGCAAATTTTCTCATTATCGGACAAGATGAACTTTGTGTCGGAAGTAGCCAATTAATAATAATCTGTCCTAGGGGATCGGCCCCTGAGACATCTATACCCAAGGTCAACAGTACGGGATGTCTGTCCCCCGGGGTAACCGAGTGCATACTACCTCTTTTCAATTTGATCCTGTCCTTCCACCGCCAATTTCTATTCTTCGTCGGCTCCCGTCGAGTGGATAATCACCTGCTTGCAACTGTAACACAAATCCACCTGCTGGTTCGCTTTGAACCTATGGTTCACCGGATACCGGCCAGCTCCCGCATGTCCTGTACTCAAAGCGCACAAGTAAATATCGTATCCCGCCGGGTCGCCCCAGCGTGCACAATTTACCACCTTACACAATTTAAATTGGGAGACCGTCTTTTCCCCCAATGTGTAATTCTAGGGCCCCTGTTGGCTTCACGGCCCTCTTTGTTACTCGTTTTCCTTGTATTGAAGGCATTCCAAAATAGATTCCTGTAACTATAATCAGGGAGATCACCAGAGTCATGATTATAACCTTCTTTGACCAGACATACAGGATGTACATATTTCCCCCTATGTTAAATGACTAATTTAACACCAAAACACAGTATCCACACACAACCCCATACACAAACCAGCAGGTCGTCTCCTTCCGTCGGAGAGGCCCCTGACCAGACCTGCAAACAAATCCTTATATAAATTAATCACTACTCTGCAAAAGATACCCGTGACAATTGACTACATAATTCCTGTATACATACTCCAGAGAAGGGACAAGTCGGCAATTGTCACCCAACATTGATATTATTCCCCAACCAATTGTTAATTTGTCTCACAAAAGTGTAAAATGTCATTCAACCAAGAATCACATAAAATCAGCGTTAAGTCAGCACACCAACATCCTGCAATACAACAATAACACTATCAAGCTCCATCCTCCTGGGCATCCTGTAAAATAATGTTATTTCAACAAATCAGTCATTCAACAGTCTGTAGACCGCATTCTCTCGTCAGTCACCCGGTCCTTTGGTAACTAAAGGTCTATAGTCTCTTTCACGTGATCACATCCTTCACTACTCCTGTCAGCCAGCTCAGTAGTGCTCCATTTCTGCTTTTAATTAAGATGACACAAACACTAAACACAAAACATAAACAATTAACATGACACGACAAGCGAGACTTCACAGACAATAACATTAACCTGGACCCAGGAGTGAATGTCCTCTCACATACACCACACAGACAAAACTGAACACAGCACACTTATTGGTTGAACCATAACACCTAAACCACTACAGACCAGGCTTCTATCCATATCATTAATTAAACGATCCTATTGTAAATCTCCCTGGCCTTTGCAATACCATAAACTCGTAAAACTCACACACGCCTGTCATAAAGCTGCCCCCATCCCCCAGCTGAGGACGCCTGTGTCCTGTCATAAACCATTTGGTGCACCCTCACTTCAAGTGCTCTTTTAAGCACTCATCCATTTTCTGAGCCGCTTCTCCTCACTAGGGTCGCGGGCGTGCTGGAGCCTATCCCAGCTGTCATCGGGCAGGAGGCGGGGTACGCCCTGAACTGGTTGCTAGCCAATAGGGCACATAGGGGCACATACAAACAAACAACCATTCGCACTCACATTCACACTTACGTGCAATTTAGAGTCTCCAATTAATCTACCATGCATGTTATTGGGATGTGGGAGGAAACCGGAGAAAAGCCACGCAGGCACTGGGAGAACATGCAAACTCCACACAGGCGGGGCCGCTGATTGAACCCCAGTCCTCAGAACTGTGAGGCTGACGCTCTAACCAGTCGTACACCGTGCCGTCACTCTCTAAGCAATATATCAAATCCCAGTCACCAGCTCAGATAGCAACTTGGACGTCATTTATTCAAACTCCGAAGCGTTTTCTTACACCAAAAACCTCCCGTACTGTTTTCAGGCTTTTATCCCAGGCACGCAGAGCCACTCTGGTCCGCTCTGCTGACCCGGAAATAGAAAGTCACGATGCTACTCTGGCTTGATCCCATCCGCCGGGTACACGCCTAAATTTATCTATTATTTAATTTATCTTCCAGAATATCATATGCATACCTATTTATACATACAATATGTATGCCTTATTTATTTAGTTAATAAATATAATGGGTACCCTTTGAAGCGCTTTATAACTTTTTACATATATAGTCATATAATTTCATTCATCAAAGTTCTAAGGTTTACTTTATATTGTGTACACAATTTATAAAACGTATCGCACCAAATATTTATACCATTCACACTTAGTCCACGTTTTTTTTTTTTTACAATAGAGGCCTGCGCAGGACATGTTTGGGACAAGTAGAATCACTTGTCCGATCTGATGACTAGTGGAAACTCATACGTCGAAATATAATGGTTAACCAGCGCTTTGTCGACAGACGGCACGTTTTCTTTTGCACAAGGATAGCCTTTGGGCCATCCAGAAAAAGTGCCGACAATTATTAATAAGTACCTTATGCTTTGGACTGGGACCACCATTGTCGGTTCGGTCCATTACCACCACATAAATTCGGGCCTCGGCCCATCTCAGTGTGTCAATTCCCTCTTCGTTGTAGGGCAAACACTGAAATCTTGACATATATCACAAAAACAAAAAACACAAAAATCTTTTACCTGACACAGAAGATCAGGGTGCCACCAAAAGCGCAGCTTGTTCAGCATTGACACATAACTTTCCTGTAGGTAACATCAGTCTCCTAAGTTCTCCTTGTCATCATACAAACCACAGCTTCTCCTTGTCATCATACTCAGCACCTGTCTCTTGCCACTTACGCTTGTCTTCCTTTGACGCCGCCTCCTTCATCATCCATTCGATAGCCTGCTATTTCTTTCGCCGCTGCGCCATTCCCCCGGGCTACCAGAGTGCCCGCTTTCGCCTGTCCTGGACACTTGACCACAGCCACCTCCACTGGCCTATCAATAGCCTCACTCAGTCGTTGAATCAGCTCTGCGTGGGCCACTGGGTCACCAGTGGTCGTAACAAAACCCTGTCGCCTCCATGCAGCCAGATCAACAAACAAACATCCTACCACATACGCCGAATCAGAATAAATCGTAACACACTGACCTTCGGATAACTCTAGTGCCCTGCACCTGGCCAGCAGTTCTGCAGCTTGAGCGGAGGGTTTCATAACATCATTTATGGACCAAAGCGTTGGGATTTCAGAATTTGGGTTTCAGCGATATCTTCTATGGCCTCTTGTTTACAAGGATACTACGGCACGTTAACAAAAGCAGTCGGGTTTACCTCGAATGTTACCGGAGTCACGGATGTACACAGACCCCTCGGACCACAGTGAGTCCGGCAGCGAGCTCAACAGCTGTGCGGCGTCCTCATGGTCCGAGAGTTCTCTGCCATGGAATCGCGCTAAAGTCACATGCTGCAACACCCCTCCGTCCACCATGGTACCTTGAATACAAAAACATTCAGTACTCGGAGAGTACAACACATTGGGTATTTGATCTTGTTGCCAATCGTTTGCCAAATGGCATTTTCTCACCATGGGTCCCAGTTCTCTGGCTTTATGACCTAATGCTAGTGCAAGTGATGTGTGGAAAAGATGTCAAGTTTATCATAAACCACTCACTCTGCTCTGGTGCCAAGGTGGACGCAGCCGCCACACCTTGTTTCCCTATGTAAATTCCTGTACTATTGAGCCTCCAATTTTCTTCCTGTATCGACTCAAAAGCTTCCCTATAAACCAAATCGTCATTTTTATCATAAAACAGTGTGAGATGGAGAGGGTCACTTGGAGGACGATAGGGGGCAAGAGAGTCGATCCAGGGCTTCCACCGCAGGAAGGCCGAGTAAACTCCGCCTCCCTCCTTTGTTTCAGGTTTTAGTCGGGCCCAATATATGTCAGCAGTTGCTTCCGGAAGTTCATGTTGTATCATGTTCCATCCGGAGGACAACTTCTGTCCACAGTTCATCATGGTCCCATCGGGGAACCGTATCGTCAGTCCATCCGGGCTACAAGGGATGGTAGCCCTGGTCTTGATAAGCAGATCTCTGCCCATCAGGTTCACTGGAGCCCCTTTTTTCATGAGGACAAACTGATGTTCATGTGTCTGTCCAGCAATTTCAGTCTTTAATGGTGTCGTAATCGGCAGACTCATGGGCACCCCTGCACAGCTCATTCAGGTGGTTGTCTTTCCTTAGCGGGGTTCAGAGGCTCTGTCTTTCCTCCGTCCCCTGGCTCCGGGCTCATTGGGCATTCGGACCAGTCCTCATCGCAGTAGTACTGGCGAGATGGCTCTTGTTGCTGTGGAGCCTGCTGCGGATGCTGTTGCCGGGCCGCGCCCAACTCTCTCTCGTGAAGCTTTGTAGCCTCCTCTTTGAGGTGTGGCCTCTCCGGGTTCCACTGGAGGTCGTTGTTGAATCATTGGGTAAACAGCACATTGGCAATCCCAGTGTCCCTACTGACCTCAATTGAAGCACGCTTGGTCCGTTGGAGGTCGGCAAGGGCTTCCCCTGCCTCCGTTGGTGTACTCTGTCACGACTCCCGCCTCGTCTCCTCGTTGACCCCTGCGCCATCCACATCTGTTTCTCTGCTTCCATTTTAATTAATTAATTTTTATTTATTTTTTTGATGGCCACTTTACGGGCCTGGGCCAATTGTAGCTTCAAAGGTTGTTCCTGCATGTCCTTTACCTCATCTGATGATGTGTGTTTTCTGTTGACAAAAAGTTACAAATGGTGTGACATATGACAGTTAAAGAAGCTATCTCCCCCTTTCATGAGGTCAGGGTCTTTAAAAAGTTCAGTCCTAACTTCAACCGGCAAGGTGTCAAGTAAAGCTATTTAATAAATAACATTTGCCTCCCTTAAACGGGAGGGATGTGACCCGGTCTCATCTGTCCAAATACTTATACAATTTTCGAAGTGAGAACTGGGATCCATGAGAGGTTTGTAGTCCAGAAGCTTCGGCACCATTGGGGAAGAGGACGGGAACATGTCGCGGATGACTGCAAACACTATAGGAGCAAAAGGGGCAAATAAAATTTCAGGTTCGACATTATTCAGACCCGACCGTGTCAAAATATCATCCGATTGGTGAACCGAAATGCAACAGGCGCGTATCAGTCTCACTATGTCACCACACGCCAGGCTCATGCTGTCTGTCAACCTTTTCAGCCCCTGGATCCAAATTACACCAACAGCCAGTCCGGGAAGCCGCATCTGTAAAAACTCAACATTTTTTAAAGACAATTTTGATATTTACCCACCTTTTTGAATGCGGTGACGTCACTGGGGCCGTTTTCGGAAAGGTCCGTAAATTGTATTTAGCGGGGGAATTTGTCGCTCTTTTTTTTCTGAACAGCTGTAACAGCTGCCATGGCAGGGCACACCAGACAAATCTCAGACATTTTTCTTCTCAATTTTTCACTCTTCTATTTTCTTATTCAACCTTCAATTCTCTCTCCACCCTGCAGCATCCAACTTTTCCTTCATCTTATTCCTTTCAGAATAACCTCTCTGTTACGTGAAACAACTTACATTCCTTTTTCTTTTCCACTTTGCCCACACACTTCTTAATCCTGTTTGTTTCTTTTTCTGCCTTTTTTTTCAATCCACAAATCCGACACATATCACATTCATTACCTCGACACTCGACTGTCCAATTCACAACCCCGAGTTTTGGTGGCACACTCATCTTATTCTAAATCGGTTTTTGGGGGTCCCAAAATCCCCGTCTACCGAAACGTTACAATTTGAAACCGCGTCCGATTTCAAGTCAGTCTACGACGGGACAAGTAGGTACCTTGTTACCCTACTTCCAGGATTTTCTCTGATCCTGGTCTGTCAGGTCCCTTGTTACCCTAACGTCAGGTCCTCCGTTACCCTGACTTTTAATTATGCAATTTTAACAACACAACGTCTTATTAACTATAGACAACAAAACAACTGTACCACAAGTCTCCCAAATATCGCCATTTCCAATGTGCAGAATTCGTGATATACTCAAACAGGCTTCCGCTCACCTTTTTTATTTCGGTGCACCGGGGAGATTTGCAGTCCAACTGAATTCCTGTCCGCTCCTCTGTCTTTTTATCTATTGTTCCTTCAGGATCACGTCGCGGTCACCATTTGAAGGAACCTGTGTTTTAAAATCTCCTAACTTCCGTGGTTCCAAGCGTGCTCGTTTTCGTGAAAGAACTTCGTTAACAACAATGTATAAAAAACAACCAATTTATTCCTGACAGAGGAGTCTATACATTTTGCAGAGCTCTGGGTTCGTAACTACCCTATCTTATCCTTAGCAGATACAGTAGTCGAACCAAACTATCTGACTCTACCCCAGACTTATACAATGTTTCAAACAGGCCGGTGTGGAATCGCTGTCGTCTGATTGGTCCGTAATCTGATGTCTCCTGCATTCAATGTTTATAGTGGCTCCCCGCAGTTCCTTTCTTCTTTGCCATCTGTCTCCAAATACCCCCTGATGGGGGCCACATACCCCCCGATGGGGGCCTTCCTGCAATATACTCCTATACTCCAATACACATTCTCTTCCAAACTAGTTATAATTACATATTAGAATATAAAGTATTCTATATTCCCTTCACTATCTATCTATCTATATATATATATATATATATATATATATATATATATATATAGTATCACGTGATACGTCACAATTTTATCACATCAGTGCTTTTAATTGGCTCGATGCTAAGGATACAAGGGTATGGATTTTTAAATGATTCGTAATTATTGCACATTATTGTGTGGACCTCAAAGCCACGGTTTATGAACCCGAACCACTTCCATGGAATACATTACTGTCAAGTGAATGGCAGTATTAGTTGGAGGAGGTGAGATAGAGTAAATTCAATCAGAATCAGCAGAATCACAATCAGAATCCTCTTTATTTGCCGAGTATGTCAGAAACATACAAGGAATTTTTCTCCGGTAGTTGGAGCCCCTCTCGTGTGACAACGGACAGCCATTTGACAGAAAATACTTTGGAGACAAAATCACATTAGACCTAAGTGCGGAGAGTCAGTCAGCAATAAAAGGTTACCGGTAATGTGATCATGTCGATGCAAAGTTTGTGTTATTTTTTTGACAATTGTGCAAATGATGCTGAGTCCTCTCGCAATTTAGAGCAATTTGAAATGACTGATCAAGCAATTATCTGGTACAGTGACAATTGTGCAAAACGCGCAGAGACTTCGAGAAATGTAAACAGAATAAAGCGAATTGTAGTGCGATAATCTGGAACAGTGTCCATTGTGCAAATGGTGCAGATACTTGTCAAGCACATGAGTGGCCAGTATTGGTCAACAACAGATATGCAAATTGTGCAGAGTGGCGAGACTACTACAGTGAATGCACGAATAATGTATAATTGGCCCGACAGAGATGGGACAACAATCTCAAGACAAATTGGCAGCATGTTACAATGCAATTATAAGTGAACTGTTTAAGAAGTTAACGGCAAGCGGGACGAAGGTGTTGGAATGTCTGCTAGTTTTAGTTTGCATTGTTCGATAGCACTTACCTGGGGGAAGGAGCTGGAAGAAGACAATTATATATTACTCGTGCACTCACTGTAGTTGCCTCGCCACGCTGCACTATTTGCATATCTGTTGTTGACCAATACTGGCCACTCATGCTCGTAACATCTGCTCCAATTGCACACTGATTGAAGAGAATCTGCAACATTTGCACAATAAACATTGTCCCAGATTATCGCCCGACTCGCTTGAAGTCTCGGCGCCCTTTGCACAATGGTCATTTCACCGGACTATTGCAATATTAGTCTTTCGAACTGCTCTAAATGCGAGAAGACTCTGCATCTTTTTGCACAATTGTAAAAACATTTTTTACTGGCATTACCAGATAACTAGCAACCCTTAATTGCTCAGTGACTGTTTTTTGTCAATGTGTTTATGTCTCAAAAGTGTTTTCTGTCAATTGACTGTCTGTTGTCGTACTAGAGCGGCTCCAACTACCAGAGACAAATTCCTTGTATGTTTTTTGGAAATTCATGGAAAATAAAGATGATTATGTTTCTGAAGAGTTGGTGATCAGGATCTGGAGGGTCCGAGAGGATTTTGCATGCTCTTGTCTGAGTTTTGGCAGTTTGCAAG
Organism: Phycodurus eques; assembly: GCF_024500275.1. Taxonomy (NCBI): domain Eukaryota; kingdom Metazoa; phylum Chordata; class Actinopteri; order Syngnathiformes; family Syngnathidae; genus Phycodurus; species Phycodurus eques. Next base: position 62,924 of record NW_026904086.1, on the reverse strand, counting down.
TTCTCAAATTCTCGAGTGTGTTTACTTTTCAAAATCTATGATCTGATCACACATTTGTTGTGTTGAGAATGAGTTCGCATCATCCACACAAAAAAATCCAAAATAGACCAGCCAACAATTGCAGAATAAAGATGACGCGATCCACTCGAGGTATTTTTAAGTAGTAGTAGTAGTCCGCCTTTCGCCCGAAGTCAGCTGGGATAGGCTCCAGCGTCCCGCGACCCTAACCACGATAAACGGTGTTGAAAATGGATGGGTGGATGGATAAATTAAATGCACTATGTTACATCATGGCGGCACGGTGGACGAGTGGCCTCACAGTTCTGAGGAGGGGGGTTCAATCCCCGCCTGTATGGAGTTTGCATGTTCTCCCCGTGCTTGTGGGGGGTTTCTCCAGATACTCCGGTTTCCTCCCACATCCCAAAAACATGCACGTTAATTGAACAGTCTAAATTGCTCTGAAAATGGATGTTACATCATCCTCTTCTTGATTAATTTTTATAACGAAAAGACAGTTTACACATATGGACACAAAATTGTGCCAATTGAGTTCCAAATATTTGCCCAAGGCCAGCCCGATTTTGACACGTGGCCTCAAATATGTCTCCCATCCACATCACATTTAGAAGGTAAAAATTACATCCATCCATCCATCCATTTTCTGAGCCGCTTCTCCTCAATGGGGTCACGGGCGTGCTGGAGACTATCCCAGCTGTCATCGGGCAGGAGGCGGGGTACACCCTGAACTGGTTGCCAGCCAATCGCAGGGCATATACAAACAAACAACCATTCACACTCAAGGGCAATTTAGAGTCTCCAATTAATGCATGTTTTTGGGATGTGGGAGGAAACCAGAGTGCCTGGAGAAAACCCACGCAGGCACGGAGAGAACATGCAAACACCACACAGGCGGGACCGGGGATTTAACCCAGGTCCTCAGAACTGCGAGGCTGACGCTCTCACCAGTCGCCCACCGTGCCGCTGGTAAAATTGACATATGACAAAAATGACACAATATTTGTGCTCAAGGGCTGCATTGGTGCATTTTTTAAATGGACACATGGGCCAGGTCATTTGTTCATGAGGTAAAATGAGCCATAACTAAACAGTTATAATCTATGAAAACAGTAATTTGGTTCATGATAATTATTTCACGACAATAAATCAACAAATGTAATAAGAGGAATGTGAAGTGGATAAACTGGAAAGTTAAATTAAACAAATGTTTGTGACTCATGATAATCCCAATGCTCAGCAGGCCAGATTCAATAATGGCAAGGGTCCCCTGTATAGTGAGTACATGACAGTGATATCTGCTTTTATTGTATCATTCATGATACTGTGCTGTAATTCAGTATATATTTGCCATATAGAAGCTTTATTAGCTCACAATTACTGACTAAAAAGACACCACAGTCATCGCCCTCATCAAAGACGGTGACGAGTCTGCATACTGACAGGAAGTGGAGCGGCTGGAGCTGTGGTGCGCCTGACACAACATGAGTATGAGTGGGTCTTAAAAGAGCTGTTTTGGGTGTGCTTGAGCATCACTCTGTGTCTTGGTGTGGGACAGTTCCCTCTGCTGAGAAGTAGGGGGCAAAGGCCCGCCGAAACCTGACAGTCTCTCTCGTCGAGTTGTTGGCAGCAAATCCTCCCAGACCTGGTAGTGGTTCCACCTCTACAACCTGGATGCTTCCCGCAGTTGGTATGTGCAACAGGGCTCCACATCTTCGCATGAAGATGTGGAGAACACAGGTGGCCTTCCCACAATTCCCCGCAACTTTATGATGCAACTCCATTGCACGCCTCTTTTCACCACTAAGCAGAGAGGATCCCGAAGGCATACTCCACCACCATCGAAGCTCGGGAGAGACGGTAGTTGAACATCAGTCGCTCGGGCGGAAGGATTCATACAGGGAATGGCCTCAAGAGATGTCTCCGGAGTGGAAATGCCTCATCTGCCACAAAGACATGCGGCTGGGGTCCTCAGTGGTCAGCTCCTGGTAACGGCAGTTACTTTTGGAGGGTGCCACAGCGCAGCGCTTTACCCAAGGCTGAGTTGACCAGAATCCCTCCATCACTTGTCTGTCTGTAGCGCCCGACATCAACCACTCAGAAACTATAAGTAGCATCCACAACTCTCAAGAGAACCAACGAGAATGTTCCTTTGTCGTTGAGGAACTGGGATCCAGAGCTTTTGAGGACCACATGCTTCCCATCCAGTGCTACATAGCAGAGAGGAAAATCCCACAACTCCTCGAATCTCTCCGATTTTCCTCCACTACTCTGTGCTGGGCTCAGCTATGAACTCCCCCGTGGCAGTCCCAAATGGCTGCTGCCACATCAGGGACTATCAGGAAAAACCGGGCACTCCGGTTTCCTCCCACATCCCAAAAATATGCATGGTAGGTTAATTGACAGCTAAATTGCCCGTAGGTGTGAATGTGAGTGCGAATGGTTGTTAGTTTGTATGTGCCCTGCAATTGGCTGGCAACCAGTTCAGGGTGTGCCCCGCCTCCTGCCCGAAGATAGCTGGGATAGGCTCCAGCATGCCCTAGTGAGGAGAAGCGGCTCAGAAAATGGATGGATGGATGGGATGGATATACACACACACACACACACACACACTAGGTCTGTATCCATACACCAAGTTAACGATTCCGTACATATCACAGTTTCTGACGGTTTCGATACACAATTTTTGGGATGATTATTAGAGATTTTTTTTAAAAATATGTCTTTATACAGAACACTTCGATAAATGGTTATAATATATACATACATATTATAAATATCATCCATCCATTTTCTGAGCCGCTTCTCCTCACTTGGGTCGCAGGCGTGCTTGAGCCTATCCCAGCTGTCATCGGGTAGGAGGCGGGGTACACCCTGAACTGGTTGCCAGCCAATCGCAGGGCACATTCAAACAAACAACCATTCGCACTCACAGTCACACCTACAGGCAATTTAGAGTCTCCAATTAATGCATGTTTTTGGGATGTGGGAGGAAACCGGAGTGCCTGGAGAAAACCCACGCAGGCACCGGGAGAACATGCAAACTCCACACAGGCGGGGCCCGGGATTGAACCTGGGTCCTCAGAACTGTGAGGCTGACGCTCTAACCTGTCGCCCACCATGCCGCCACATGGACAACAATTAAGTATAAATTAACAGCATAGAGCAGTGGTTCTCTGTTGAATGGTCCGGGTTCCCTCGAGTGGTACCTGAAAAAAATCCCAATTAAATATTCAAACTGCGTATTGTCACAGCGGTTTCAACTTTTCTTAAACACAGTTCAGTTCTTCTGTTAAGCGCGCGCACACACACACACACACACACACACACACATTCTGTACAATTACAGGTATTATTTTCATGTCTATTTGGTACAAATAAAATGCATGCAGTTAGGATGGTGCGGCTGCATGGGACACGGCCTGTGCCCATGCAAACTGTTTTTATTAAAGGTATGTACGGGTTTTTTCCGCAACTGTACTCATTGTTTAGCTTCAAACATGCATTCTGAACTAATATGTATTTTTTTAACTATTGCAGGATGAAGTCAGTCAAATTCGCAATCTGGAGAGAAGTCGAGTAGTTGTCCATCTACAAATCGACGCTTTCTGAGTTCACTCACCTGAGTGCCCGTTTGAATGTGTTTGACAATGAACAGCACCGAGCATGCTGAAATAAATGTGAGTTCATAAATGACTACATTGGGGCCACTCAAAAGGCAGCGGCCTATTTCTGGTCCCCATCTGTTAAGGCCCCTCACATGATCAGCCGAGATCGGGCATTCTCTATGTAGTATGGCCGAAAAGTTGCGATGTCCCAAAGAAAACCACCTAATTTTAGCATTACCACAACCATATTATTGACACACAATGGGTTTGCTTGCAAAACAAACCAATTTACCTGTTTAAAATTATAGTCCCAAACAGAGCATGGATAAATCATTACTCACCCAATTACTACACTTCATTTTAATAATAGTTTGTTTTCCTATCTTTGAAGGAGTCTGGGCTTTTTAACTTTTGCGCATATCTTAACATGTCTACACTACAAACAGGGTTTGGAGGGTAACTGTTACTTTAAAGACAGATGGGCAGAGAAATTGATAGATTTGCTGGCTAATGAATAGATAAATAGAGGGACGGACGCATAGTTAGCTAACCTTTAGATATAACTGTTTGTTATAAAAAGTGAAATGAAAACACGAGACAGATTAAGTAGAAAATCTTTGCAGTTCGGGGTAAACAGAGACTTTTACTGCCCACATCAGCAAGTGCATGGATGATGTCACGACCACGAAGTCCATCACTGTCCGTGCTAATCAGAAGCCATGGCTGTTGGGGGAGGTCTACAGACTACTGAAGGTCCACAACACGGCTTTTAGATCTGGGAATGAGGAGGGCCTGAGGACAGCCAGGGCCAATTTGTCCCGTGGTACAAGGAGGCCAAGAGGGAGTACTCCAGGAAGATCGCCCACCGCTTCAGTGACAGCAGTGACACCAGGAGTCTGGGGCGTGGTATTCAGACCATTACGGACTATAAACCCACACCACAGACCTGCGACAGCTCCACCACCCTGCCAAATGAGCTAAATGACTTCTTTGCTCACTTTGAGGCAAAAAACAGCACTCCTGCACACAAGACTCCACCCTCCTGGTGAACGAGTGCTGACACTGACCTGGGACAGCGTGAAAAGATCTCTCGACAGGATCAACACACGAAAAGCCGCGGTCCCAGATAACATACATGGTCGTGTTCTGAGGGACTGTGAAGCTGAACTCACAGATGTCTTCACAGACATTTTTAACACCTCCTTGAATCAGGCTGTTGTCCCCACGTGCTTCTAAGCCCCCACCATCATCCCAGTCCCGAAGAAGTCATCTCCCTCCTGCCTCAATGACTACCGTCCGGTGGCGCTCACTCCCATCCTGATGAAGTGCTTCAAGCGGCTAATCATGCACCACATCTTGTCCTCCGCCCCCCCAACCCGTCAACTCCTTGGACCCCTTCCTCACCTGCAAAGTCCTCCGCATTGCGGGGGATGCCACCCATCCATCACACAGCCTCTTCAATCTGCTGCCATCAGGCAGGAGACTGCGGAGTCTCCAGCCCAGGACGAGCCGACTCAGTTTTATTCATAAGGCCTCTCAGGAATCTGAACTCTCTGCCCGCTCTGCCCCCTCAACCTCTTCTGTCCTTTGCCCACCTGAACTCTGACACCCCACAAACATGCACACGCACACACATTCACGCACCGATTACCGTTCGCAGCCGATTTCCCAGATCGGGTCCCGACATATGTCGGGAACGACAAAACTTCTTGTAGTGTGACATAAGCCACGACAAACGATTTGGCCCGATGACGCCAATGAAGTCTGGCAAATTGGATATTTTTTGGGGATATCTTCCGTGCAGTGTGACATATCAACAACAACAACGAGTGTGTCCCGTCTCATTGACCGGTGACACGTTTTCTGCTTCCACCTCTCGGACAGTGTTTGATTTGACAAGATAGAGCCCAGTGATGGTAAAAGACGGGATAGAATCAGAATCAGAATCAGAATCAGAATCAGAATCATCTTTATTTGCCAAGTATGTCCAAAAACACACAAGGAATTTGTCTCTAGTACAACAAACAGTCAATTTACAGAACACTTTGGGGACATAAAGACATTGACAAAAAACAATTGTGCAAAAAGATGCAGAGTCCTCTAGCACTTAGAGCAGTTCGAACGACTAATATTGCAATAGTCCGGTGCAATGACCATTGTGCAAAGGGCGCTGAGACTTCAAGGAGTGTATGCGGTTTAAAGTGACGAGTAGTGCGATCATCTGGGACAATGTTGGTTGTGCAAATGTTACAGATACTCCTCAATCAGTGTGCAAATGGAGCAGATGCTACTCTGGCATGAGTGGCCAGTATATGCAAATAGTGCAGCATGGCGAGACAACTACAGTGAGTGCACGAGTAATACATAATTGGCCCCACAGAAATGTGACAACGAACTCAAGTCAAAAAATTGCCAGCTTGTTGTAATGGAATTATAGGTTAGGTGTTTAAGAAGTTGATCGCAAGAGGGAAGAAGCTGTTGGAATGTCTACTAGTTCTAGTTTGCGTTGATCGGTAGCGCCTGAGGGAAGGAGCTGGAAGAGCCGGTGACCGGGGTGCAGACGGTCCGAGAGGATTTTGCACGCCCTTGTCTTAGTTCTGGCAGCGTGCAAGTCCTCAATGGTGGGTAGGGGGGTACCGACAATCCTTTCAGCAGTTTTGATTGTCCGTTGCAGTCGGAGTTTGTCCTTTTTTGTAGCAGCACCAAACCAGACTGTGATGGAAGAACACAGGACCGATTCGATGACCGCTGTGTAGAACTGTCTCAGCAGCTCCGGTGGCAGGCCGTGCTTTCTCAGAAGCCGCAGGAAGTACATCCTCTGCTGGGCCTTTTTGAGGACGGAGTTGATGTTGTTCGCCCACTTCAGGTCCTGAGAGATTGTAATTCCCAGGAACTTGAAGGTCTCGACGGTTGACACAAGGCAGCTGGACAACGTGAGGGGCAGCTGTGGCGAAGGATGCCTCCACAAGTCCACGATTATCTCTACCGTCTTGAGCGTGTTCAGCTCCAGGTTGTGTCGCCCGCACCACAGCTCCAGCCGCTCCGCTTCCTGTCGATATGCAGACTTGTCACCGTCCTTGATGAGGCCGATGACAGTGGTGTCATCTGCAAACTTCAGGAGCTTGACAGTCGGGTTCGCTGAGGTGCAGTCGTTCGTGTAGAGAGAGAAGAGCAGCGGAGAGAGGACACAACCTTGGGGCGCCCCAGTGCTGATGCTGCGTGTGGATGAGGTGGCCTCCCCCAGCCTGACCTGCTGTGTCCTGCCCGTCAGAAAGCTGTAAATCCACTGGCAGATGGCAGGTGAGACGCTGAGCTGGAGAAGCTTGGTTGAAAGGAGTTCAGGGATGATGGTGTTGAACGCTGAGCTGAAGTCCACGAACAGGATCCTCGCGTAGGTCCCTGCACTGTCGAGGTGTTCTAGGATGAAGTGCAGTCCCATGTTGACTGCATCATCCGCAGACCTGTTCGCTTGGTAGGCAAACTGCAGGGGGTCCAGCAGGGGACCTGTGACACTCTTGAGGTGGTCCAGCACGAGACGTTCAAAGGACTTCATGACCACAGATGTCAAAGCGACAGGCCTGTAGTCATTCAGACCAGAGATTGCAGGTTTCTTGGGGACTGGAATGATGGTGGAGCGTTTGAAGCAGGATGGAACTTCGCACATTTCCAAAGATCTGTTAAAGATCTGAGTGAAGACTGGAGCGAGCTGGTCCGCGCAGACTTTGAGGCAGGATGGGGACACATGGTCCGGTCCTGTTGCTTTGTTAATCTTCTGTTGTTTGAAGATGCGTCTCACATCCTGTTCATGAATGGTTAACGCAGAAGTCAGAGGTGTGGTTGTGGTCGCGGGTGCGGCCGGGTGGGTGTGTGGAGTGAAACTGTCCTTTTCAAATCTGCAATAGAAGGTATTCAAGTCGTTGGCTAGTGTGCTATTGTTCTCAGCTTGGGGGGATCGTCGCTTGTAATTAGTCAGCGATTGGAATGCACGCCAGACTGATTTCGAGTCGTTCGCGCTAAACTGTTTTTCCAACTTTGCTGCATAGATCCTCTTTGCAATGTTAATTTCTTTAGTAAGCTGGTTTCTAGCTCGATTATACAGGGCCCTGTCCCCGCTCTGATATGCATCTTCCTTAGCTTGGCGAAGCTGCTTAAGTTTAGCAGTGAACCACGGCTTGTTGTTGTTGAATGTGCGAAATGATTTTGTTGGTACACAAACCTCCTCACAGAAACTGATATAGGGTGTGACAGTGTCCGTATATTCATCCAGCCTGCCAGCTGAATTTTCAAAGACACTCCAGTCTGTGCAGTCTAAACAGCTTTGAAGTTCCATCTTTGCTTCATTGGTCCACTTTTTGACTGTTTTCACTGTAGGCTTCGCACATTTAAGTTCTTGCTTGTACGTCGGTATTAAGTGAATTAAGCAGTGATCAGACGAGCCCAGGGCTGCACGAGGTATAGCACGGGATGCGTTTTTTACCGTAGTGTAGCAGTGGTCTAAAGTATTATTTTCCCTGGTAGGACAGTCGATGTGCTGCTTGTATTTAGGGAGTTCGTGGTTGAGTTTAGCTTTGTTAAAGTCCCCGAGAATAATGAAGGGTGAGTCAGGGTGTTTTTTTTCAATTTCGTTGACTTGTTCGGCGAGCGTTAGCAATGCGGCGTTCGTGTTAGCTTGCGGTGTAATATAGACTCCAGCCAGTATAAACGATGCAAACTCACGTGGCGAGTAAAATGGTTTACAGTTCAAAAACAGCGACTCCAAATGCGGGCTGCAGTGTGTGCTGAGCACCGTGACGTCCGTACACCATTTTTCGTTTATATGGAGGCATATCCCGACGCCCTTCGTTTTCCACGATGATTCCATGTCGCGGTCCGCTCGATGAATGTTGAAGCCGGGAAGCATGACGGCGCCATCGGGTACAGCGTCGCAAAGCCAGGTCTCCGTGAAGCACATGGCCGCGGAACGTCCGAAGTCTTTACTGGTCTTTAACAGAAGATGAAGCTCGTCCATTTTGTTGGGTAGGGAGCGTACATTCGCGAGGTGGATCGACGGGAACGCCAATCTGTGTCCTTTCTTGCGGAGTTTCACCTGAATGCCGGCTCGTTTTCCTCTGTGGCGCCGCTTCCGCATCCATGCGCCGAAAACCGCGGACGCCGCTCCGGTGAGTAACTCGGGGAAAAAACTGAGCGGATTTTCGAAAGTTGGTGACAGAAAGTCCGGAGTAGCCTCCTTGATGGTTAGCAGGTCTCCACTTGTGTAAGTGAGTCGTGTAAGGTCTCCAAAGACGGACGAAAAACATAAAAACAAAGACAATACTAGAGAGCGCGTTACCGAGGCGACCACACTGGTAGTCGCCATCTTGGATGTTGTCTTGGATGTTTCGGCTACACCATTAGCTTGGGGGGTGTAAGGCGGTGAATAAATTCTAGTTATTCCCCATTTTTGACACCACCTGTCCACCGCAGCATTTTTGAAATGGGTTCCATTATCAGTTCTTAGCTCTTTTGGTATTCCTAGCCACATGCATCCTTCCTCTAGTGTCTTTATCACACTTCTAGCATTAGCTTTCCGCACTGCTTTTAATTCCAAAATGTCCTGACATCGAATCAACTAGCACGATTAGGTACTTCTCACCTTTCGCGCCATTCACTCCCATGGGGCCTGCCACGTCCATGCAGACTGATGCCCATGGCACAGTGCTTTTGATAGTCAATCCTTCAGCTCGCTGTCCTCGGCGTCCTGCGTTGTATCTATTACACTGCTCGCAGTCTCGCAACACGGCTCGGACTTTCTTATCTGAGATCAAAAGTTCCAGTCTTTCCAGTTCTTTCTTTGTGGATAAGGTACCTCCATGGCCTAGCGCTTCATGTACGGCCATAGTAATCTCACGCACAAACTCGTCTGGGAACACTTTTCCTCCAGGGGTCTTGTCCCATCCGTCTGCTCCTACAACAACTAATCTCCTCTCTTGGACGTATCTATCAACTTCATCATTTCCTCTCCAATGGGCCCCGTCTTTAACGTGGGCTCTCTGGTGGACAATATCTATGTTCATATTTAACCTCAACTCGGCTATTTTTCTTCCATAATTCTGGATGGGCTACTGATTTGCCCTTCGCTCCTTCATATCCATTTTCTTCCCAAATGGACAGGTCTTCTTTCAGAGCTTGTGCACAATAGTGACTGTCTGTTACTATCTTTACTCGTCGCACGTGCAGCCTTATGGCTTCTAACAGTCCTTCCAATACTGCAGTAACCTCCCCGGCTTGGGCACTGCCAGGGGTTATGCCTTTGCGACGGCACTTTTCTTCTCCCTCATGTCTAAGAATGAAGCCCCAGTGGGCAGACTGGTCTTCACCTTTTTTCGACCCATCAGTATAGAGAATCTATTCGTTTGGTTTTCCAACTTTTACCTCTGGTTTCACTCGTTTCTTTGACGAGGGGGTTATTGGTCCTATTTCCAAATCGGGGTCCAGTAGGATATCCTCCCATCTCCCCCATCTCACATTGGTTGCTTTCGTGCTTTCGATGGTGTCTTTCCGTAAAAAGCGATGGACTTGGCTCAGTGTGATGACCTTTATTCCTTGTCCCTGGGCTAAGTCCTTCAACGACCCCCAGTACCTGGCTAGGACTGCCAGCTCCCTTTCTTCCCGGGGAAACTTCTTTTCCACACTGCTCAGGGTGTAAGTCCATAAAGTCACCAAGCCAGCTCCTTCGTTACTGACGCTCACCATAGCCGAGTCCTCGTCGCACTCCACTTTTGCAATCAATCTTGTTTCCAAACTCCTTGGTTCTAGTTGTACAGCGTTTCTCACTGCTTTCTTTAATTCTTCTAAGTTCTCTTGGTCTTTAGCTGACCAATCCCAGTTTTTAGACTTTTCTCCTTCAGGATTTTTCCGCAAACGGGCATAAAGGGGCTTTGCATGGTTTTGATAATAGGGGACATGATCCCGAACATAGTTACATAGTCCGAGTATCCTCTGTAATTCTCTTTCGGACGTTGGGGGTAGGATTTGTTCAATCTTCTGCCGATAAGCGTCTGAAAGTCCCAAGTCTTCTGACACTTGGAACCCCAAGTAATCTACTTGGAACCTAGCAAATTGGCATTTTTTCAGATTTAGTTTCAGTCCTGCTGCTGTCACTCTTCGAACTACAGACTGTAAGAGGTTCAAATGCTCTTCTTCTGTATCATTCCCGATGAATATATCGTCTATATAAATCGAGACTGGCAGTCCTTCCAAAACGTCCATTACCGCTGATTGAAACACATTTGGGGAATTTTTGTATCCCTGAGGTAGTCTCTGCCAGACGTACGATTTCCCTTTATGTGTGAATGTCGTTTTTCCTTGCGATGCTTTGGCAATTCTTAAGGAGAAAAATCCATTGGCCAGGTCGATGCATGTTTTATACTTTTTTACTCTCAGCGTTTTTAAGGACGCTTGGGGGTTTATGAGGCTGGCTCGATTAGCCACCGTTCGGCGGTTCAGAGCTTTAAAGTTGATAACTGGGCTCCATCCCCCTCCTACCGATTCAGGCTTTTTGACAGCCTGAATGGGGCTATTGGTTATTGGATTTGGTTCTTCACGAATTATTTCAAGAGCCAACAATTCTTTCACTATCATTGCCATTTCAGCCACTGCTCCCGGGTTAAGAGGGTATTGTCTCACCGCCGGGTGAACTCCTCCACTTATGGTGTGGAGGTACTTCGCTCCTAGGTCTCCACAGTCATTTTTAAAGTGGGCTACGGAGGCTTCCTCCATTATTTCATTTAACTTCTTTTTTCCTTCTGGCGACAAATTACATTCTTGAATTTGTTGGGTCTTTACTGCCGGTATATCTACTGGTTTATACCACTCATATTCTGGGGTTATCTTGGTGGGTCCAACCCTCACTGTTGCCAATTTCAGCTTCTTCCATAATTTTATTGCAGTTTGGCGTTTTTTCCTAGGCTTATTCAGCCCTTCTAAATCTCGTAGTGTTAATAGGTTGTATGGTCCCATAATCCACACAATTCCTTTCCAAATTCCGACTGGCATTTTTGTAATAGAACCATCAGCTACTTTCACTCTTAGGTGTCCAATTCTTCTCAAGGTTTTACGGGTCATTGACACCTCGGCCCCGGTGTCCACCAAATAGGGTACTCCTTCCAGCTTTGCGTAGACCTCGTCCCCTGTCCGAAAGACTCCTTCCAGGGTGACCCGCGCCTCGGTTTCCATCACTTTTTGGGCCCCCCTGAGGCGGCAGCTTTGCAAGCCTCAAGATGGGCCTTCCTTTCTTCTGGTGTCATTTTAAGAAATTCTTCTTTTGGTATATACGCTCCAAATTCCTTCTTTTTCGCCGTTTGTTGTTGTCCTGCTTGGGAAGCTGGTTTCTGACTTTCGTTTGTTCTTTGGGAAGACTGCGTCGCTCTCTGGTTTGACTGTTGGTTATTCCCGCGCGAGCGGTAGTCAGTTGGTGCCGCTTTTCTCTTTTCGCCGTAGAATTTAGTCAGTCGATCCCACTGCTTAATGGAAGCTTCAATTTTTTGCGCCGTGCTATCCGGTGCCATCTTCACGAAAGTCGCTTCATTTCCCATTTCTTTTACAATCATTTTTACAATCAGCGCTTTAACATATCTGCTTGGAGCTATTACCTGTCTTGTTTTATGCCATACATTTAATAATGTGACCCCTTGTTTGAGTTGTTCCCTAGCTCTTACTATGTGAGCTTCTTCGTCTTCATCTTCACCATCCACCCATCTCTCATAGACTTGTTGTGATGTTTCATTGGATCCTATGGCATTGGCAATAATATATTGTAGCCATATTTTCTTAGCTATTTCTCCTCCAGGAGCATCTCTGACCATTGGCCACATCTCAATTAAATAATCTTTGGCTGTTTCTTTCTGAGTCTTTGGCCGGACCAATTCCTTCAAAGCCCTAAATTCTTGCATATCTCTTTCCGTGCTGTTTGGTTGATACATGGAGTTAGTTCCGACCGTTGTCATTCCTAGCGGTATTATGTACTGGGAGGGCTGATTTGCAGGGTTGACAGGGGCCGCTATTGCCCCCGCGTCCTCCTCCAAGTCCTCTTCAGCTCTTAATTCAGTTTGCGCTTTTTGATATACCGCTTGTTTAAGTTTTCTGAGTAGCATATCATACATTACTGTCACGAAGCCTTCTCTGAAATTCTTGGTGAATTCCATATGTCCCACTAACGTATGATACGTGGGAGTTTGCAGAATATTTGCTGCTTCTCCATAGGTGACTTTTACCTTTAAAGTCATGTTTTCATCCATTCTCTCTAGCCAGACAAATGGGTATGGATATTCTTTTTGCCCCGCTTCTGGTACGAAAGTCTTTCTTCCATCCTGAGTCTGGACAAATCCCAATTGTATATCTCTGGCGAGTTTCTCTGAGGCTTTGTATATATTAAATACCGGTTGTGGGTTTTTCTTCCCTTTATGTGTTGGTCTGGTAACAACTTTGGCAGGCTGGTCTTCAGGATCCTTAGGAGCTGCGTCTGAAGTCAGTGATTCCAAATCCTCCTCCCTTACTTCGGCTTCAGGTTCGACCCTGAGAGGTACACACACCCAGTCTTCTTCCTCTCGGTCACCCTCGTTTCCACTTCTATCTTCAGGTGCCAGCGGTTGTCCGAATGATTCTCTTGCTTCGTTAGGTGATCTCCTCGGGTTTCCCCTTGGTACGAATAAAGGCGTCGGTGGAGGTAGTGCTCGATAGGAGTCGCTTACCGATCTGGGAGTGGAGGTAGCTGGACTAAAAGTCACTACCCCACTTCCAGGGTTTCTTCCTCCATTTTTCAGCTCATTTGGTCCTGTCGGTTCTTCGTCCTCTATTTCTGTTCCAGCTCTTTGTATTTCTGGGTCTTGTTCTACTTCCTCCTTCTAGGCGGCGGTATGGGGTAGCTCTCTGTCTGTGGAGCTGGCTGAGGCGGTGTTTTGGGCTTAGCTTCGGAGTTTTGTTGAAGTTGTAGCTGAGTTCGGGATATTTGTAGCATCTAAGTTAACAGCTCCTCTTTCGCCACATTCACCCTTTCTCCTCTCTGTCTTGGTGATATTACCACCACAAATTCAGCTCCGGTGGCTAACGTTACTGGGGTCAATGCTCTCAGCTTACAAGCCCCGACCGCTGCTGTTTCAGCCAGCTTCCATGACATTTTTTCCGACTTTATTCCGTTCACATCTATTACGATTCGAGCGGCTCCGCTTTCCAAAGCTCTGTCAATGCCTCTTTCTAGCGCTTCGGTCATTTCTTTCACATACTGTGTTTGGTCTATTTCTGTTGTCCACTTCTCCCCCGGGACATGTACTATCATGTAGTAGGATGAATCTCCCCCACTGGTTATCACAACTGCTTTCGAGTCCGATTCTCTTTTTTGTAATTCTAGTTCCTTCTCTGTTATGTATTCTTCTCCTGCTGTAAGGTCTAACTCGGTCCAAAATGTTTTACTATAGGGTCTCAGTCTCTTACTTGTGAATATCACCAGGGCATCTCCGCAAATGTCCCAAGGGCTCCCTACATGGTGGCACATAGTCACCCCATTTCCAGCTATACATTTTTTGGTTTCCTTCGGAAAGGGTGTCAAAGATTCTGTTCTGATAAGAGGAGTCATTTGCCATGTCAACCTTGCCTTTCTGCTTTGTTCCTCGTGGTACTCTTCCACTTGGGGAACAACGATTGTGTCCAGATCTACATCTGATGAGTCTTCTTCGCTCAAGGTGTTGAGACCCGGCACTTTCTTTTTTTCCGCAAGCATTTTTATTCTCTGAATGTAATCTCGGTGTTCCTGATATCTGGGCACTGCCCTTGCCCTTTCACTGTCCACCAGCTTACATTTTATCTCTGTTGTATTCGCCAGCATTTTTACTATGGGGTCTAACCCAACGCAAGTGCTAACCAATTCAACTACATTGTATCTTTCCATCATCCTTATCCACCACTCCATCCATTGGGGAGCTTCTCTACGATTGTATTCTTCTCTAGGGTGGTCTACGATCATTGTCATCACTCCAGTTTCTTCAGCCGTCTCTGCCTTAAACTGGCCTTGTCCCTTGACGGCTCTCTTCACCGTTGTCGGGAGTTCTAAGGGTTGTATGGATGGATTTTCCGTTTCTACCATCCTCCTTACTCCGGGCGGCCATTCTTCCAAGCCCCCGTTATATAGCACGAGTATTATTGGTATTTCATGTTGTCCTAGAGGTCGGGTCTTCGATTCCTCCACTGCCTCTCTTTCTTCTGAGGGGCCCGTGGCCTCGTCTTCTCCCGCATTCATAAACATTTCTTCTTAGCGTATTAACTTGGCCGTAGCCCGCTACTGTTCAGCGTATTAACTTGCCCGTAGCCAGCTTCTGTTGTAGGAGTGGAGCTGCCTATTTCCGATACCCCCCAGTAGCGCATAGGGTCATGGGCTCGTACTACAGCTCCTGGTTACTCAGCTCCGCTCTTTTAGCGTCGCCTCTACACACTTAGAATAATTAGCCGTGAGTGTTTCACCTGTCCCCACTGACTAACATTCTTTACTAAACGATGGGATGGTTACTCACTGCGTTCAGGGACCCACCCTGTTAATGTATGGTTTCGTTGAAGTCCAGTCTCATTTGAAGAAAAGGAAAAAAATAAAAATAAATTTCAGTCCATCCTTGAAGAAAAACTGAAGTAATTCTTGTTGGTAGAAAAATCAAAATCTGTCCACTTCCGAAGAAAAACCAAAGTGATCCTCGTTGGTAGAAAAATCAAAATCTGTCCACTTCCGAGGAAAAACCAAAGTGATTCTCGTTGGTAGAAAAATCAAAATCTGGCTAACATGGCAAAAAGGAAGGGCAAGGGAAAAGGGGACTTCGGCAAGGGAATACCCAAGTCGACGAACTGGGTTAAAGTGTCTCCTATTATGGAAAAAGGGCGATAAAGGTTCAGAGGTACGCCCCAGTAGGATAATAGGGAATAAGGGAAATGAGTCAAAAATGGAAATCTAACGTAACCTACACAAACGATGGGTATCCGCAGCCACCACGGGAAGCCTAGATATCCTAGAGCATAGTTCAGACTCATAATCTAGTTCACCACTAGGTAGCTCACGAAAGACTAGTACAGACGCTAACTGGTGTCCTGGTTAGTCTCTCTTTCTTGGTTAGTTGGTTGAATACAGTTTAACCATAAACCCTGCTTTTCCTAAACCGGTTGCTTATCCCATCCCTCAACTCAGCCCCTCCCTCCCTTGAGCGCCTCGCAGCACGCTCTAACAAACTCGCTATCAATAGCTTCACGGCCGACCAGAGCAGCAGGTCGCCGATTATTTCCATTCACTTTGAACGGCCTCTCCCACTCACTCGAGAGTGTGAGATTTTCTGAGGGGGGCTGGTTGTCGTTTCTTAGACACGAAACAGTGCTATCTCCTTTGCTACGAGTACACTCTAGACCTATACCTAAGAGTCCTTTTTCAAGAATCAATATTCTTCAAAGATACTACCTTCGTGCCCGTTCAGGGTCGTCTGACATGAGATTTTGTCAGCGAGTATTGCTTCCCAAGCTTTGTGCCCAATACTTCAGGAAGCAACCACTCGGGTTCTTTCTGGGCTATTATCAATCCCGATTTTCCACAAAAATCGATAACGTGCCCCACGTTGGACGCCACATGTCAGATTTCGCTTACCCGCAGGACTAATCGGGAGAAATGTCCTGACCGACTCTCTGTTTAAAGGGTCGAGCTCCCCCCTTTTTTCCTTGCCGGCACCAACACCGTACGCGTGAGGGGACGAGGAGCTATTAAGCCGGTGTCGAGATGAATTCGCCTTGGTGTGCTAACTGCCTTTAGTTTTACAGAGCCAATCCGGTCTGCTCTCACTAATTACCCCTTGATGAATAACCGCACCGAGTGAAAGGGTAATTAAAATGAGTACTCAATTTTTCAGCAGCTTCATCCCTTAAAAATCGTTTGCACTTGTTAAAGACCTAGTAAATTTAACAGTCCTTGTTAGGACCGTACGGATTTGTTTTTGTATTAAGCCGAAGTGATATAGATGAGTTACTCTCTGAGGAATAGTAATACGATCCGGTGGTATTGGTATCATCGTTGTTCAATCACTTATAAGAGGTTGAGTGTTAACATTGAGACTAATTCGAATTATAAGAATGACAAAGAAAGAATAAAATTAAAGCAAGGTATTTATTTCAGTGATTACATAAGGTTAAATTGATAATATGACAGTAAGGGTTTGTATTATAAAATGCACAATAATAAGAAATATTAAAAATGAAAAGAAATCGAAGTAGTTTAAAAGTAATAAGTCATAAAACAAGTATTTACCTTTTGAGTGAGCTTTAAGGAGTGATCAAGTCCTACGGAGCCGTAATGCCAATTAATAACACGATAATTTGGACATAAGAATACCTGAACAGCTGACTAGCTCTTTTCCCTTATTCACGCAATGTCAATAGCGGTTCAATTAGTTACTTTATTATAATATCCTTTTAGTCTTCCCCAATTAAAGAGGAAGATTAAAAAATGAAGTCTTCCTGCCAGCCTGTCCCTGATCATTGCGATGGAAAAAGAACAAATGGTCTCCCTACCTCGAGAGAATAAGGAGCCCCTTTTGTCAGTGTGAGGGGTTCTTATAACCTCGGTTCCAACCTTTCAGTGTCCTGACTTTTGACCTGAGTGGAAAGCACCTATCTTTCCATTACTCATTCAGTGTCCTGACTTTGGCCTGAGTGGAAAGCACCTATCACTTTATTACTCATTCAATGTCCTGACTTTGACCTCCTTTTTGCTCACCCAAAATAGGTTCACAGTAAATACAATCGACTACAAGCATATTTCATGTCTTGAACACAACCAATACACTTCATCACATCACGTTAATCTCTAAGCATTCTGCAATACATGTGTATATGTTAATTGTCAGTTAAATGTATATACATTCATGTGAATACAATTCTCTCATGCATTTCAACAGGTCCGTGCTTACTTCATTGAGCATTCGTGTGCTTCGTTGCCTGAGAGAGACAACCTTACACAGGTTACAGTCTTTGCATAAAAGCTGTTCCAAAGCATTGTATAATAGTAATACAAAAGTAAGAATAATATATAACAGCCTTATTAGGCTTGATGTACTTTTTATCAATGATTTCGAAAAGAACATCTGAATTATAACATCACAGAGAACATCAACATTATCTCAAGGTTATAAAATCAAGCAATTGATTATATAAGCAGTTGACATCAATATGTGTTTGTTTACTATGACAAGGGTTTTTAATAGTATTGATATTTATAAGAAGACACATGCTTGAACTGGTGACTCTTTCTTTATGATCTAATTTTGGTTTGTCGACCTCTGGTGGTTGAACCAGGAATTGAAACCTAAATTTGGTTTGGCAGCCTCTGGTGGTTGAACCAGGAATTGAAACTGGGGCTAAGCTCAATCACATGAACCCAGCGACATAAGCCAATTACAACCTTTTGTACCATCGCTTATATGTGTGGCTTGGCCGCCCACTCGACAATATATATCTAAAAAAAAAATATATATATATATATATATATATATATATATATATATATATATATATATATATATATATAGATATATATATATGAGTATCATGTGATACGTCACAATTTTATCACATCAGTGATTTTAATTGGCTCGAGGCTAAGGATACAAAGGTATGGATTTTTAAATGATTCGTAATTATTGCACATTATTGTGTGGACCTCAAAGTTCGCATCATCCACACAAAAAAAATCCAAAATAGACCAGCCATATTTTTTGTAGCTGAGTTCGGGATATATTTTTTTAAAATATATTTTTCGAGATATTTTTAAGCGAAATATAATATTTTTTAAATATAAAATGTTGCTTTTCAGGTAACCATGTGGCTTACGGCCATACTACCCTGAGAACGCCTGATCTAGTCCGATCTCGGAAGCTAAGCCTGGGAATACTAGGTGCCGAAAGCTTTTTCACTTTAGATTCTCGTGGAATCGTTTTCTGATAGGTGGTTGACCTTAATTATAATGCAGTCATTCTCTCTCTTATGATTTACCGTCTCTTTATTACGAGACAGAATCTTCACGTACCTTTTTTAAACATCCCGTTTCTCCTTTTCCGACAGTAAAAATAAATAAAATCTAGACACACATATATCGAAATATATATATCTATATATATGTATATATTTTAGTATCACGTGATACGTCACAATTTTATCACATCAGTGCTTTTAATTGGCTCGAGGCTAAGGATACGAAGGTATGGATTTTTAAATGATCCGTAATTATTGCACATTATTGTGTGGACCTCAAAGCCACGGTTTATGAACCCGAACCACTTCAGAGGAACACATTACAGTCGAGTGAATGGCAGTATTCGTTGGAGTAGATGAGATAGAGTAAATTCAATCAGAATCAGCAGAATAAAAATCAGAATCCTCTTTATTTGCCGAGTATGTCAGAAACATACAAGGAATTTTTCTCCGGTAGTTGGAGCCCCTCACGTGTGACAACGGACAGCCATTTGACAGAAAATACTTTGGAGACATAATCACATGAGACCAAAGTACAGGAGAGTCACTCAGCAGTAAAAGGTTACCGGTAATGTGATCATGTCGATGCAAATTTTGTGTTATTTTTTTTAAAATTGTGCAAATGATGCCGGGTCCTCTCGCAATTTAGAGCAATTTGAAATGACTGATCAAGCAATAATCTGATACAGTGACAATTGTGCAAAACGCGCAGAGACTTCGAGAAATTTAAGCAGTATAAAGCGAATTGTAGTGCGATAATCTGGAACAATGTCCATTTTGCAAATGGTGCAGATACTTGTCAAGCACATGAGTGGCCAGTATTGGTCAACAACAGATATGCAAATTGTGCAGAGTGGCGAGACTACGACAGTGAATGCACGGATAATGTATAATTGGCCCGACAGAGATGGGACAACAATCTCAAGACAAATTGGCAGCATGTTACAATGCAATTGTTAGTGAACTGTTTAAGAAGTTGACGGCAAGCGGGACGAAGGTGTTGGAATGTCTTCTAGTTTTAGTTTGCATTGTTTGATCGCACTTACCTGGGGGAAGGAGCTGGAAGAAGACAATTATATATTACTCGTGCACTCACTGTAGTAGTCTCGCCACGCTGCACTATTTGCATATCTGTTGTTGACCAATACTGGCCACTCATGCTCATAACATCTGCTCCAATTGCACACTGATTGAAGAGAATCTGCAACATTTGCACAATAAACATTGTCCCAGATTATCGCCCGACTCGCTTGAAGTCTCGGCGCAACTTTGCACAATGGTCATTTCACCGGACTATTGCAATATTAGTCTTTCGAACTGCTCTAAATGCGAGAGGACTCAGCATCTTTTTGCACAGTTGTAAAAAATTTTTTTACTTGCATTACCAGATAACTAGCAACCCTTAATTGCTCAGTGACTGTTTTTTGTCAATGTGTTTATGTCTCAAAAGTGTTCTCTGTCAATTGACTGTCTGTTGTCGTACGAGAGCTGCTCCAACTACCAGAGACAAATTCCTTGTGTGTTTTTTGGAAATTCATGGCAAATAAAGATGACTATGTTTCTGAAGATTTGGTGACCAGGATCTGGAGGGTCCAAGAGGATTTTGCATGCTCTTGTCTGAGTTTTGGCAGCGTGCAAGTTCTCAAATTCTCGAGTGTTTTTTCTTTTCAAAATCTATGATCTGATCACACATTTGTAGTGTTGAGAATGAGTTCGCATCATCCACACAAAAAAATCCAAAATAGACCAGCCAACAATTGGAGAATAAAGATGACGCGATCCGCTCGAGATATTTTTAACCGAAATATGATATTTTTTAAAAATAAAATATGAATCAGAATCAGAATCGGAATCATCTTTATTTGCCAAGTATGTCCAAAACACAAGGAATTTGTCTCCAGTAGTTGGAGACGCTCTAGTACAACAAACAGTCAATTTACAGAACACTTTTGGGACATAAAGACATAAAGACATTGACAAAAAACAATTGTGCAAAAAGATGCAGAGTCCTCTAGTTGATTTTCAGATAACCATGTGGCTTACGGCCATACTACCCTAAGAATGTCCGATCTTGTCTGATCTTGGAAGCTAAGCAGGGGCGGGCCTGGTTAGTACTTGGATGGGAGACCGCCTGGGAATACCAGGTGCCGTCAGCTTTTTCACTTTAGATTCTCGTGGAATCGTTTTCTTATCGGTGGTTGACCTAAATTATAATGCAGTCATCCTCTCTCTTATGATTTACCGTCTCTTTATTAGGAGACAGAATCTTCAAGTCCTTTTCTAAACATCCCGTTTCTCCTTTTCCGACATTAAAAATAAAATTAAATCGATACACACATATATCTATATATATATATCAATATATAGATATATAGATATATATATATATTAATGCAGCTCTATGGGTGGCACAAGTCAGTGCAAACTGTCGGCCGGTCCCAAGCCCGGATAAATGCAGAGGGTTGCGTCAGGAAGGGCATCCGACTTAAAACCTTGCCAAACAAATATGAGCGTTCATCCAAAGAATTCCATACCGGATCGGTCGTGGCCCGGGTTAACAACGTCCGCCACCGGCGCCGTCAACCTGCGGGGCGCCGTTGGAAATTCAGTTACTGTGGGTCGAAGTCAAAGAAGAAGAGGAGGTGGAAAGCGGGTTCTTCGGCAGAAAGAGAAGAGGAAAACACAGAGCCTAGAACTGAATGTGGGGACTTTGAATGTTGGGACTATGACAGGAAAATCTCGGGAGTTGGTTGACATGATGATTAGGAGAAAGGTTGATATATTGTGTGTCCAGGAGACCAGGTGGAAAGGCAGTAAGGCTAGAAGTTTAGGGGCAGGGTTTAAATTATTTTACCATGGTGTAGATGGGAAGAGAAATGGAGTCGGGGTTATTTTAAAAGAAGAGTTGGCTAAGAATGTCTTGGAGGTGAAAAGAGTATCAGATCGAGTGATGAGGCTGAAATTTGAAATTGAGGGTGTTATGTGTAATGTGATTAGTGGCTATGCCCCACAGGTAGGATGTGACCTAGAGGTGAAAGAGAAATTCTGGAAGGAGCTAGATGATGTAGTTCTGAGCATCCCAGACAGAGAGAGTCGTAATTGGTGCAGATTGTAATGGACATGTTGGTGAAGGTAATAGGGGTGATGAAGA
Organism: Phycodurus eques; assembly: GCF_024500275.1. Classification (NCBI taxonomy): domain Eukaryota; kingdom Metazoa; phylum Chordata; class Actinopteri; order Syngnathiformes; family Syngnathidae; genus Phycodurus; species Phycodurus eques. The sequence continues at coordinate 41,129 of NW_026904086.1, read as the reverse complement.
AGTAATGGGTAAGTACGGCATCCAGGAAAGGAACTTGGAGGGACAGATGGTGGTAGACTTTGCAACAAGGATGCATATGGCTGTAGTGAACACTTTTTTCCAGAAGAGGCACGAACATAGGGTGACCTACAAGAGCGGAGGTAGAAGCACACAGGTGGATTACATCTTGTGCAGACGATGTAATCTGAAGGAGGTTACCAACTGTAAGGTAGTGGTAGGGGAGAGTGTGGCTAGACAGCATAGGATGGTGGTGTGTAAGATGACTCTGGTGGTGGGGAGGAAAATTAGGAAGACAAAGGCAGAGAAGAGAACCATGTGGTGGAAGCTGAGACAGGACGAGTGTTGTGCAACTTTTCGGGAAGAGGTGATACAGGCTCTCGGTGGACGGCAGGAGCTTCCGGAAGACTGGACCACTGCAGCCAAGGTGATCAGAGAAGCAGGCAGGAGAGTACTTGGTGTATCGTCTGGCAGGAAAGGAGAGAAGGAGACTTGGTGGTCGAACCTCACAGTACAGGAAATCATACAAGGAAAGAGGTTAGCTAAGAAGAAGTGGGACACTGAGAGGACCGAGGAGAGGCGAAAGGAATACATTGAGATGCGACACAGGGCAAAGGTAAAGGTGGCAAAGGCAAAACAAGAGGCATATGATGACATGTATGGCAGGTTGGACACTAAAGAAGGAGAAAAGGATCTATCCAGGCTGGCCAGACAGAGGGATAGAGATGGGAAGGATGTGCAGCAGGTTAGGGTGATTAAGGATAGAGATGGAAATATGTTGACTGGTGCCAGCAGTGTGCTTGCTAGATGGAAAGAATACTTCGAGGAGTTGATGAATGAGGAAAATGATAGAGAAGGGAGAGTAGAAGAGGTACGTGTGGTGGACCAGGAAGTGGCAATGATTAGTAAGGGGGAAGTTTGAAAGGCATTAAAGAGGATGAAAAATGGAAAGGCAGTTGGTCCTGATGACATTCCTGTGGAGGTATAGAAGCATCTAGGACAGGTGGCTGTGAAGTTTTTGACCAGCTTGTTCAATAGAATTCTAGTGCGTGAGAAGATGCCTGAGGAATGGAGGAAAAGTGTACTGGTGCCCATTTTTAAGAACAAAGGTGATGTGCAGAGCTGTGGCAACTATAGAGGAATAAAGTTGATGAGCCACACAATGAAGTTATGGGAAAGAGTAGTGGAGGCTAGACCCAGGACAGAAGTGAGTATTTGCGAGCAACAGTATGGTTTCATGCCTAGAAAGAGTACCACAGATGCATTATTTGCCTTGAGGATGTTGATGGAAAAGTACAGAGAAGGTCAGAAGGAGCTACATTGTGTCTTTGTAGATCTAGAGAAAGCCTATGACAGAGTACCCAGAGAGGAACTGTGGAACTGCATGCGGAAGTCTGGAGTGGCAGAGAAGTATGTTAGAATAATACAGGACATGTACGAGGGCAGCAGAACAGCGGTGAGGTGTGCTGTAGGTGTGACAGAAGAATTTAAGGTGGACGTGGGACTGCATCAGGGATCAGCCCTGAGCCCCTTCCTTTTTGCAGTGGTGATGGATAGGCTGACAGATGAGGTTAGACTGGAATCCCCGTGGACCATGATGTTTGCAGATGACATTGTGATCTGCAGTGAAAGCAGGGAGCAGCTGGAAGAACAGTTAGAAAGATGGAGGCATGCACTGGAAAGAAGAGGAATGAAGATTAGCCGAAGTAAAACAGAATATATGTGCATGAATGAGAGGGGTGGTGGGGGAAAAGTGAGGTTACAGGGAGAAGAGATAGCAAGGGTGGAGGACTTTAAATACTTGGGGTCAACCGTCCAGAGCAATGGTGAGTGTGGTCAGGAAGTGAAGAAACGGGTCAAAGCAGGTTGGAACGGGTGGAGGAAGGTGTCAGGTGTGTTATGTGACAGAAGAGTCTCTGCTAGGATGAAGGGCAAAGTTTATAAAACAGTGGTGAGGCCAGCCATGATGTATGGATTAGAGACAGTGGCACTGAAGAGACAACAGGAAGCAGAGCTGTAGGTGGCGGAAATGAAGATGTTGAGGTTCACTGTCGGAGTGGCCAGGTTGGATCAAATTAGAAATGAGCTCATCAGAGGGACAGCCAAGGTTCGATGTTTTGGAGACAAAGTTAGAGAGCGCAGACTTAAATGGTTTGGACACGTCCAGAGGAGAAATAGTGAGTATATTGGAGGAAGGATGATGAGGATGGAGCTGCCAGGCAAGAGAGCTCGAGGAAGACCAAAGAGAAGGTTGATGGATGTCGTGAGGGAAGACATGATGGCAGTTGGTGTTCGAGAGGAGTATGCAGCAGATAGGCTTACATGGAAAAGGATGACGCGCTGTGGCGACCCCTAACGGGACTACCAGGTGCCGTAAGCTTTTACACTTTAGATTCTCGTGGAATCGTTTTCTTATCGGTGGTTGACCTTAATTATAATGCAGTCATCCTCTCTCTTATGATTTACCATCTCTTTATTAGGAGACAGAATCTTCAAGTACCTTTTTTAAACATCCCGTTTCTCCTTTTCCGACAGTAAAAATAAAATAAAATCGATACACACATATATCTATATATATATATATATATATATATATATATATATATATATATATATATATATATATATATATATATATATATATATATATATTAGTATCACGTGATACGTCACAATTTTATCACATCAGTGCTTTTAATTGGCTCGAGGCTAAGGATACAAAGGTATGGATTTTTAAATGATTCGTAATTATTTCACATTATTGTGTGGACCTCAAAGTTCGCATCATCCACACACAGAAAATCCAAAATAGACCAGCCAACAATTGGAGAATAAGGTGACGAGATCCGCTCGAGATATTTTTAAACGAAATATGATATTTTTTAAAGATAAAATGTTGCTTTTCAGGTAACCATGTGGCTTACGGCCATACTACCCTGAGAACGCCTGATCTCGTCCAATCTCGGAAGCTAAGCAGGGGCGGGCCTGGTTAGTATTTGAATGGGAGACCGCCTGGGAATACCAGGTGGCGTAAGCTTTTTCACTTTAGATTCTCGTGGAATCGTTTTCTTATCGGTGGTTGATCTAAATTATAATGCAGTCATCCTCTCTCTTATGATTTACCGGCTCTTTTTTAGGCGACAGAATCTTCAAGTACCTTTTTTAAACATCCCGTTTCTCCTTTTCCGACAGTAAAAATAAAATACACACATATATCTCTATATATATATATATATATATATATAGAGATATAGATATATAGATATATATCTATATATATTAGTATCATGTGATACGTCACAATTTTATCACATCAGTGCTTTTAATTGGCTCGATGCTAAGGATACAAAGGTATGGATTTTTAAATTATTCGTAATTATTGCACATTAATGTGTGGACCTCAAAGTTCGCATCATCCACACACAGAAAATCCAAAATAGACCAGCCAACAATTGGAGACTAAAGATGACGCGATCCGCTCCAGATATTTTTAAGCGAAATATGATATTTTTTAAATATAAAATGTTGCTTTTCAGGTAACCATGTGGCTTACGGCCATACTACCCTGAGAACGCCCGATCTTGGAAGCTAAGCAGGGGCGGGCCTGGTTAGTACTGGGATGGGAGACCGCCTGGGAATACCAGGTGCCGTAAGCTTTTTCACTTTAGATTCTCGTGGAATCGTTTTCTTATCGGTGGTTGACCTAAATTATAATGCAGTCATACTCTCTCTTATGATTTACCGTCTCTTTATTAGGAGACAGAATCTTCAAGTACCTTTTTTAAACATCCCGTTACTCCTTTTCCGACAGTAAAAATAAAATACACACATATATCTCTATATATATATCTATATATCTATATATATATAGAGATATATATACAGATATATATCTATATATCTAATATATATCTATATATCGAAATATGATATTTTTTAAATATAAAATGTTGCTTTTCAGGTAACCATGTGGCTTACAGCCATACTACCCTGAGAACGCCCGATCTCGTCCGATCTCGGAAGCTAAGCAGGGGCGGGCCTGGTTAGTACTTGGATGGGAGACCGCCTGGGAATACCAGGTGCCGTAAGCTTTTTCACTTTAGATTCTCGTGGAATCGTTTTCTTATCGGTGGTTGACCTAAATTATAATACAGTCATCCTCTCTCTTATGATTTACCGTCTCTTTATTAGGAGACAGAATCTTCAAGTACCTTTTTTAACATCCCGTTTCTCCTTTTCCGACAGTAAATAAATAAATCGATACACACATATATCTCCATATATATATATCTATATATATATATATATAGATATATATATAGATATATATCTATATATATTAGTATCATGTGATACGTCACAATTTTATCACATCAGTGCTTTTAATTGGCTCGAGGCTAAGGATACAAAGGTATGGATTTTTAAATGATTCGTAATTATTGCACATTATTGTGTGGACCTCAAAGTTCGCATCATCCACACACAAAAAATCCAAAATAGACCAGCCAACAATTGGAGAATAAAGATGACGCGATCCGCTCGAGATATTTTTAAGCGAAATATGATATTTTTTAAATATAAAATGTTGCTTTTCAGGTAACCATGTGGCTTACGGCCATACTACCCTGAGAACGTCCGATCTCGGAAGCTAAGCAGGGGCGGGCCTAGTTAGTACTTGGATGGGAGACCGCCTGGGAATACCAGGTGCCATAAGCTTTTTCACTTTAGATTCTCGTGGAATCGTTTTCTTATCGGTGGTTGACCTAAATTATAATACAGTCATCCTCTCTCTTATGATTTACCATTTCTTTATTCGGAGACAGAATCTTCAAGTACCTCTTTTAAACATCCCGTTTCTCCTTTTCCGACAGTAAAAATAAAATAAAATCGATACACACATATATCGATGTATATATATCTATATATATACAAATCTATAAATATATATATATGAGTATCACGTGATACGTTACAATTTTATCACATCAGTGCTTTTAATTGGCTCGAGGCTAAGGATACAAAGCTATGGATCTTTAAATGATTCGTAATTATTGCACATTATTGTGTGGACCTCAAAGTTCGCATCATCCACACAAAAAAAATCCAAAATGGACCAGCCAACAATTGGAGAATAAAGATGACGCGATCCGCTCGAGATATTTTTAAGCGAAATATGATATTTTTTAAATATAAAATGTTGCTTTTCAGGTAACCATGTGGCTTACGGCCGTACTACCCTGAGAATGCCCGATCTCGTCCGATCTCGGAAACTAAGCAGGGGCGGTCCTGGTTAGTACTTGGATGGGAGACCGCCTGGGAATACCAGGTGCCGTAAGCTTTTTCACTTTAGATTCTCGTGGAATCGTTTTCTTATCGGTGGTTGACCTAAATTATAATACAGTCATCCTCTCTCTTATGATTTACCGTCTCTTTATTAGGAGACAGAATTTTCAAGTACCTTTTTTAAACATCCCGTTTCTCCTTTTCCGACAGTAAAAATAAAATAAAATCGATACACACATATATCGAAATATATATATCTATATATATACATATCTATAAATATATATAAATATATATATATATATATATATATATATATATATATATATATATATATATGAGTATCACGTGATACGTCACAATTTTATCACATCAGTGCTTTTAATTGGCTCGAGGCTAAGGATACAAAGGTATGGATTTTTAAATGATTCGTAATTATTGCACATTATTGTGTGGACCTCAAAGATCGCATCATCCACACAAAAAAAATCCAAAATGGACCAGCCAACAATTGGAGAATAAAGATGACGCGATCCGCTCGAGATAGTTTTAAGCGAAATAGGATATTTTTTAAATATAAAATTTTGCTTCTCAGCTAACCATGTGGCTTATGGCCATACTAGCCTAAGAACGCCTTATCTCAGAAGCTAAGCAGGGGTGGACCTGGTTAGTACTTGGATGGGAGACAGCCTGGGGATACCAGGTGCCGTAAGCTTTTTCACTTTAGATTCTCGTGGAATCGTTTTCTTATCGGTGGTTGACCTAAATTATAATGCAGTCATCCTCTCTCTTATGATTTACCGTCTCTTTATTAGGAGACAGAATCTTCAAGTACCTTTTTTAAACATCCCGTTTCTCCTTTTCCGACAGTAAAAATAAAATACACACATATATCTCTATATATATATCTATATATATATATATATATATATATATATATATATATATATATATATATGAGTATCACGTGATACGTCACAATTTTATCACATCAGTGCTTTTAATTGGCTCGAGGCTAAGGATACAAAGGTATGGATTTTTAAATGATTCGTAATTATTGCACATTATTGTGTGGACCTCAAAGATCGCATCATCCACACAAAAAAAATCCAAAATGGACCAGCCAACAATTGGAGAATAAAGATGACGCGATCCGCTCGAGATATTTTTAAGCGAAATATGATATTTTTTAAATATAAAATGTTGCTTTTCAGGTAACCATGTGGCTTACGGCCATACTACCCTGAGAACGCCCGATCTCGTCCGATCTCGGAAGCTAAGCAGGGGCGGTCCTGGTCAGTACTTGGATGGGAGACCGCCTGGGAATACCAGGTGCCGTAAGCTTTTTCACTTTAGATTCTCGTGGAATCGTTTTCTTATCGGTGGTTGACCTAAATTATAATGCAGTCATCCTCTCTCTTATGATTTACCGTCTCTTTATTAGGAGACAGAATCTTCAAGTACCTTTTTTAAACATCCCGTTTCTCCTTTTCCAACAGTAAAAATAAAATAAAATCTAGACACACATATATCGAAATATATATATCTATATATATGTATATATTTTAGTATCACGTGATACGTCACAATTTTATCACATCAGTGCTTTTAATTGGCTCGACGCGAAGGATACGAAGGTATGGATTTTTAAATGATACGTAATTATTGCACAATATTGTGTGGACCTCAAAGCCACGGTTTATGAACCCAAACCACTTCCGAGGAATACATTACTGTCAAGTGAAAGGCAGTGTTAGTTGGAGGAGATGAGATAGAGTAAATTCAATCAGAATCAGCAGAATCAAAATCAGAATCCTCTTTATTTGCTGAGTATGTCAGAAACATACAAGGAATTTTTCTCCGGTAGTTGGAGCCCCTCTCGTGTGACAACGGACAGCCATTTGACAAAAAATACTTTGGAGACATAATCACATTAGACCAAAGTGCGGAGAGTCACTCAGCAATAAAAGGTTACCGGGAATGTGATCATGTCGATGCAAATTTTGTGTTATTTTTTTGACAATTGTGCAAATGATGCCGAGTCCCTCTCGCAATTTAGAGCAATTTGAAATGACTGATCGAGCAATAATCTGGGACAGTGACAATTGTGCAACTGTACTCATTGTTTAGCTTCAAACATGCATTCTGAACTAATATGTATTTTTTTAACTATTGCAGGATGAAGTCAGTCAAATTCGCAATCTGGAGAGAAGTCGAGTAGTTGTCCATCTACAAATCGACGCTTTCTGAGTTCACTCACCTGAGTGCCCGTTTGAATGCGTTTGACAATGATACAGCACCGAGCATGCTGAAATAAATGTGAGTTCATAAATGACTACATTGGGGCCACTCAAAAGGCAGCGGCCTATTTCTGGTCCCCATCTGTTCAGGCCCCTCACATGATCAGCCGAGATCGGGCATTCTCTATGTAGTATGGCCGAAAAGTAGGGATGTCCCAAGGAAAACCACCTAATTTTAGCTTTACCACAACCATATAATTGACACACATTTTAAACGATTGCATAAGTGTATTACCACTATATAAAAGTATCTTTTATGATTATGCACACTATTTTACAATGGGTTTGCTTGCAAAACAAACCAATTTACCTGTTTAAAATTATAGTCCCAAACAGAGCATGGATAAATCATTACTCACCCAATTACTACACTTCATTTTAATAATAGTTTGTTTTCCTATATTTGAAGGAGTATGGGCTTTTTAACTTTTGCGCATATCTTAACATGTCTACACTACAAACAGGGTTTGGAGGGTAACTGTTACTTTAAAGATAGATGGGCAGAGAGATGGATAGATTTGCTTGCTAATGAATAGATAAATAGACGGACGGACGCATAGTTAGCTAACCTTTAGATATAACTGTTTGTTATAAAAAGTGAAATGAAAACACGAGACAAATTAAGTAGAAAATCTTTGCAGTTCGGGGTAAACAGAGACTTTTACTGCCCACATCAGCAAGTGCATGGATGATGTCACCACCACGAAGTCCATCACTGTCCGTGCTAATCAGAAGCCATGGCTGTTGGGGGAGGTCTACAGACTACTGAAGGTCCGCAACACGGCTTTTAGATCTGGGAATGAGGAGGGCCTGAGGACAGCCAGGGCCAATTTGTCCCGTGGTATCAAGGAGGCCAAGAGGGAGTACTCCAGGAAGATCGCCCACCGCTTCAGTGACAGCAGTGACACCAGGAGTCTGGGGCGTGGTATTCAGACCATTACGGACTATAAACCCACACCACAGACCTGCGACAGCTCCACCACCCTGCCAAATGAGCTAAATGACTTCTTTGCTCACTTTGAGGCAAAAAACAGCACTCCTGCACACAAGACTCCACCCTCCTGGTGACCGAGTGCTGACACTGACCTGGGACAGCGTGAAAAGATCCTCTCGACAGGATCAACAACGAAAAGCCGCGGGCCCAGATAACATACATGGCCGTGTTCTGAGGGACTGTGAAGCTGAACTCACAGATGTCTTCACAGACATTTTTAACACCTCCTTGAATCAGGCTGTTGTCCCCACGTGCTTCTAAGCCCCCACCCATCATCCCAGTCCCGAAGAAGTCATCTCCCTCCTGCCTCAATGACTACCGTCCGGTGGCGCTCACTCCCATCCTGATGAAGTGCTTCAAGCGGCTAATCATGCACCACATCTTGTCCTCCGCCCCCCCAACCCCTCAACTCCTTGGACCCCTTCCTCACCTGCAAAGTCCTCCGCATTGCGGGGGATGCCACCCATCCATCACACAGCCTCTTCAATCTGCTGCCATCAGGTAGGAGACTGCGGAGTCTCCAGCCCAGGACGAGCCGACTCAGTTTTATTCATAAGGCCTCTCAGGAATCTGAACTCTCTGCCCGCTCTGCCCCCTCAACCTCTTCTGTCCTTTGCCCACCTGAACTCTGACACCCCACAAACATGCACATGCACACACATTCACGCACCGATTACCGTTCGCAGCCGATATCCCAGATCGGGTCCCGACATATGTCGGGAACGACAAAACTTCTTGTAGTGTGACATAAGCCACGACAAACGATTTGGCCCGATGACGCCAATGAAGTCTGGCAAATTGGATATTTTTTGGGGATATCTTCCGTGCAGTGTGACATATCAACAACAACGAGTGTGTCCCGTCTCGTTGACCGGTGACACGTTTTCTGCTTCTACCTCTCGGACAGTGTTTGATTTGACAAGATAGAGCCCAGTGATGGTAAAAGACGGGATAGGGTGCTATTGGAATAAATGTCGAGTCAGTGTTGCCACTGTCTGCCCCAGAAGCGGCAAGGTTTGATGGAAGTAGTCTGACATAGTGTCATTGGGAAAGACCAAATGTGTCTTGCAGCCTGATCCAGCCATGACAACCCGAACAGCCCTGTTGCACATACCAACTACAATGACTAGAGAGCAGAGTGGCGCAGCGGAAGCGTGCTGGGCCCATAACCCAGAGGTCGATGGATCGAAACCATCCTCTGCTATCTGGAGCTTGTTCATCTGTTATCTATGTCTGCTCATAGGATGTTGTGGAACTGCTATCATTTAACGTCTTACTCTTCATGAGAAATATTGTGCAATTAAGACTTGTCAACTCATTGGCTGAGGCCCACAGGGAAGTGACCCTTTCCTCAATTCACTTCGTACTGACAAAAAAATGTTGTCCTTTATTCACTGTTCTGTCAATTTAAAATCACTGTGTCAGTACCCATAAAGGTGGCACGACAGTTCAGCGTGAAAGACAAAGGTAATGACATTAAGGCAAACACTTTCAGGGGAGCTAATATTTTACGGCGACAAGCAAACAGTCCAAACAGAACGGCAAACAGCTCGACCTTTTTGTGGCCAAAAATACGTATTGTCCCTAAACGCCTTGTCGGAGCCAATGACAAAATAGGTAGGATATTAACGATATTGAAAAGGAAGTGGCAGTGGTGGGATTTGATCCCACGCCTCGTGAGAGACTGGAGCTTAAACCCAGCGCCTTGGACCACTCAGCCACACGACCTGCAAACCCTGTTTTTGTACGGGGAATTTTTTGATAAATGTAAGCCCGACGGAACGAAGTTGTGACAAAACCTGAGTGTGAAATAAGCCACGGCAAACGATTTGGCCCTGCGACGCCAAAATGAAGTCTGGCAAATTGGGTTCTTTTTTGATATCTTCCGTGTAGTGTGACATGTAAACGACAACTCTCTCGACAGCGCAACTTGACAGAGACCAGTAGGATTGCGTATTCTGACCGGCGCATCACCCTCCCGTGCTTACCGTTGTCAACATACTTGCGCGCTGTTGTGGACATTTCTTCTCACGCACAAACCAATGTTTACCGAAGCCTTCGGGCATGATTCGACGCAACGCCAGCATGTTTACGTGCAACCGTATGTACTTGCACTTGCTAGGGTACATAACGTTTTGTTGCTGCTTTGCGAGCCGTATTGTATGAAAAGTACTGTGAACATAGCTCAAGCAATCCTTCAATGAACGTTCTCTCCCGAGCACCAGTGACGAACAGGTTTTTCCACATTTTGTCCCCCCACAGTCACTCACACGCACAGGCATACACAGAAACAAGACATTGACGCGCGCATTGTTGTTGTCGTCACCATCGTACGAGTGTGTCCCGTCGCGTTGACCAGTGACACGTTTTCTGCTTCCACCTCTCGGACAGTGTTTGATTTGACAAGATAGAAGCCCAGTGATGGTAAAATACGGGATAGGGTGCTATCGGAATAAATGTCGAGTCGTGTTGCACTGTCTGCCCCAGAAACGGCAAGGTTTGATGGCAGTAGTCTGACATAGTGTCATCGGTAAAGACCAAATGTGTCTTGTCGCCTGATCCAGCCATGACAACCCGAACAGCCCTGTTGCACATACCAACTACAATGACTCGAGAGCAGAGTGGCGCAGCGGAAGCGTGCTGGGCCCATAACCCAGAGGTCGATGGATCGAAACCATCCTCTGCTATGTGGAGCTCCTTCTCTGTTATCATGTCTGCTCATAGGATGTTGTGGAACTGCTATAACGTCTTACTCTTTGTGAGAAATATTGTGCAATTAAGACGAGTCAACTCATTGGCTGAATCCCACGGGAAGTGACCCGTTTTCCTCAATTCACTTCGTACTGACAACAAAATGTGTCCTTTATTCATTGTTCTGTCAATTTAAAATCACTGAGTCAGTACATAAGGTGGCACGACAGCTCAGCATGTGGAAGACAAAGGGGATGGACTATATATATAACACACACACACACACACAACCGTCTGTATGCCATACACCAAGTTAACGATTCTGTAATACATCACAGTTCTGACGGTTTCGATAAAACAATTTTGGGATTATTAAAAGAGAAGTCCTGATACCCCTGGCCCCGCACCTCACATTTCCCCCCCCCTCACAAGAACCTTGAGTATATTAAGACTGCTAAAAGATTAAATGCGAGGCAGGCTAGATGGGCTCTGTTCTTTACTAGATTTAAGTTCACGCTATCCTACCGACCCGGTTCTAAAAATGGTAAGCCAGATGCTTTGTCACGCATTTTCTCCGAAGGGAATTCTTTGTCCGACCCAAAGACTATTTTGCCCAAGTCGTGTTTTATTTCCACTTTTGTTTGGGACATTGAAACGGCGGTTAAAGGGGCTCTGAAAAACACTCCTAGCCCTGACGATTGCCCTGAAAACAGGCTTTATGTGGTTCCGACCTTAAGAACCGCACTGTATGTCACCCAGGCATTGCCAAGACTCAATCAGTGGTCGAACAGCGCTTTTGGTGGCCTAATGTTAGGAGGGATGTTATCGATTATGTCAATGCTTGTCAGGTATGTGCTGCCAACAAGCCCTCTCATCAACGTCCTTCTGGGGAGTTGCGACCCCTGCCAATACCACAACGTCCTTGGTCAGACATTTCCGTAGACTTTGTGACAGGATTACCGGCCTTTAAAGGCAATACCACCATTCTTACAGTTGTTGACAGGTTCTTTAAGATGGCACACTTCATTGCACTTCCAAAACTCCTCTCAGCTAAAGACACTGCCGAGCTGATGATTAATCAGGTTTTCAAGTTCCATGGTTTCCCCAAGAATGTGGTGTCTGATAGGGGTCCCCAATTTATTTCGCAATTTTGGAAGGAGTTTTGCAATCTCATAGGTGCTACCGTCAGTCTGTCATCTGGGTTTCATCCTGAAACCAACGGCCAAACCGAGAGGCTGAACCAGGACCTGGAGACTGGGCTCCGATGTCTCGCTTCACAGGTTCCGCGATCCTGGTCTCAGAAATTGGTTTGGGTCGAATTCTCCCACAATTCCCTCCCCTCTGCATCCACTGGTCTATCGCCTTTTCACGTTGTGCATGGTTACCAACCATCTCTGTTTCCTGCCATAGCCCCTGAGTCCACAGTTCCAGCGGCATTAACCTTGGTGAGACGCTGCAGGAGGACCTGGGAGCGAGCCCGACAGATGCTGCTGCGCCAGGGACGGTCCTACAAAGCCGCTGCTGACCGTCGGAGGACACCGGCCCCGAACTACAAAGTGGGTCAGCGAGTTTGGCTCTCGACCAAACATATTCCACTCAGGGTGGAGTCCAAGAAGCTCGCGCCCAGATTCGTTGGGCCCTTTCCCATCACAAAGATCATCAACCCTGTCACCGTGAAGCTGAGGCTCCCAAGGTTGATGCGGGTCCACCCTGCTTTTCATGTCAGCCTACTCAAACCAGCCCGGGAGTCCCCTCTGGTACCGACCTATGCCCATCTATTAAACCTCTCTTTTTGGAAACTGTTCATTTGTTTTGGAGTCATGCATTTTTGGGTCCTATCCTCTGTTCCGTTCATGACACATCTCTCTACCCATCTATCTTTAAAGTAAGGGTTACCCTCCAAACCCTGTTTGTAGTGTAGACATATAAAGATATGTGCAAAAGTTTAAAAGCCCAGACTCCTTCAAAGAGGATTGCATAGGAAAACAAACTATTATTAAAATGAAGTTTAGTAATTGGGTGAGTAATGATTTATCCATGCTCTGTTTGGGACTCTAATTTTAAAGAAGTAAATTGGTTTGTTTTGCTAGCAAATACATTGTAAAATAGTGTGCATAATCATAAACGATACTTTTATATAGTGGTAGTACACTTATGCAATCGTTTTAAAATGTGTGTCAATAATATGGTTGTGGTAATGCTAAAATTAGGTTGTTTTCCCTGGGACATCCCTACTTTTCGGCCATACTACATAGAGAATGGGACCTTAACAGATGGGGACCAGAAATAGGCCGCTGCCTTTTGAGTGGCCCCAATGTCGTCATTTATGAACTCACATTTATTTCAGTATGCTCGGTGCTGTTCATTGTCATCCCAAAGGCATTCAAACGGGCACTCAGGTGAGTGAACTCAGAAAGCGCCGATTTGCAGATGGACTACTACTCGGCTTCTCTCCAGATTGCGAATTTTACTGACTTCATCCTGCAATAGTAAAAAAAAATACATATAAGTTCAGAATGCATGTTTGAAGCTGAACAATGAGTACACTTGCGGAAAAAAACGTACATACCTTTAATAAAAACAGTTTGCATGGGCACAGGCAGCCGCACCATCCTAACTGCATGCATCTTATTTGGACCAAATAGACATGAAAATAATACTTGTAATTGTACAGAATGTGTGTGTGTGTGTGTGTGTGTGTGTGTGTGTGTGTGCGCGCGCGCGCTTAACAGAAGTACTAAACTGTGTTTAAGAAAAGTTGAAACCGCTGTGACAATACGCAGTTTGAATATTTAATTGGGATTTTTTTCAGGTACCACTAGAGGGAACCCGCACCATTCAACAATTTGAGAACCACTGCTCTATGCTGTTCATTGATACTTAATTATTGTCCACGTGACCCTCAAGGTACACTTATTGATGCATTTAAAATTGGGGGAGGGGGGGGAAATCATCTCCATTTGTCATTCCCCCACCTTTCACACCAAATTTACATCACTGTCTCCAGATCAATCACTTTTTCAAACCACAACATCAAAATTGTTCAACTGTACAAGTGTCCAAGTTTTCAATTGTGTAACAATGTCTTTATGTCTGTTACAGAGGACTTGCTTCTACTGCTGTTTAAATGTCTGATCACGATGTTTTGAGCAAATGCCGTACTGAACCAAGTGACTTCAAATGATAAAGGATCAAGGATCAATCCACTGTGATTATATTGTGATTTTGACAGAGCAATAAACACACATTCATTTCTGCATTGTACCTGTGTTGAAAATGCATGTGAAAATGGCGACTCCATGTGGACCATAATAATACTGCAATTCACATCATATGCACACACTGGCAACAGTATTCATTCGTTACGTTATTTGAAAGCATATTTATCTAACTTAACAATCATGTGACAACTTGTACACACAAAAAAAAAAATCACTAAGTAGTTGGTCTTGTGACACTGATGCAAACTAAGTACAGTAGCGGTGCTTGCGACCGGGACTGCCAGGACACAGAACATTTTCTGACAAAAAGTGTGACCAAAAAAGAAATAAAAGGAGTGTAACCTGAGTTGGGTGTGAGTATTTTTAAACAGAAAAGACAAAAGTGTCTTCATTTTTATATATTTTGTTATTTAATTTCCAGTATTCGTATCGTATTGTCTTTGACCACCAACGATCGAATCATTTCGATCTCTTACTCTATGTACTGATTCCAAAATAGTCCAATAGTCTAGTCAGCTGAGATACCCGCGACCCTCGACAAGATAAGCGGGTCAGAAAATGGATGGATGATATTTATAATATATATGTATATATTATAACCATTTATCTAAGTGTTCTGAATAAAGACATATTTTAAAAAAACTTCTCTTTTAATCATCCCAAAAATTGTTTATCGAAACCGTCAGAAACTGTGATATGTACCGAATCGTTAACTTGGTGTATGGATACAGACCTAGTGTGTGTGTGTGTGTGTGTGTGTTTATATATATATATCCATCCCTCTTTGTCTTTCACGCTGAACTGTCGTGCCACCTTTATGGGTACTGACTCAGTGATTTTAAATTGACAGAACAATGAATAAAGGACAAATTTTTGTTGTCAGTACGAAGTGAATTGAGGAAAGGGGTCACTTCCCGTGGGATTCAGCCAATGAGTTGACTCGTCTTAATTGCACAATATTTCTCACAAAGAGTAAGACGTTAAATGATAGCAGTTCCACAACATCCTATGAGCAGACATGATAACAGAGAAGGAGCTCCAGATAGCAGAGGATGGTTTCGATCCATCGACCTCTGGGTTATGGGCCCAGCACGCTTCCGCTGCGCCACTCTGCTCTCGAGTCATTATAGTTGGTATGTGCAACAGGGCTGTTCGGGTTGTCATGGCTGGATCAGGCGACAAGACACATTTGGTCTTTACTGATGACACTATGTCAGACTACTGCCATCAAACCTTGCCGTTTCTGGGGCAGACAGTGGCAACACGACTCGACATTTATTCCGATAGCACCCTATCCCGTATTTTACCATCACTGGGCTCTATCTTGTCAAATCAAACACTGTCCGAGAGGTGGAAGCAGAAAACGTGTCACTGGTCAACGCGACGGGACACACTCGTAACGATGGTGACGACAACAACAATGCGCTGCAATGTCTTGTTTCTGTGTATGCCTGTGCGTGTGAGTGACTGTGGGGGGACAAAATGTGGAAAAACCTGTTCGTCACTGGTGCTCGGGAGAGAACGTTCATTGAAGGATTGCTTGAGCTATGTTCACGTACTTTTCATACAATACGGCTCGCAAGCAAGCAACAAAACGTTATGTACCCTAGCAAGCGCAAGTACATACGGTTGCACGTAAACATGCCGGCGTTGCGTCGAATCATGCCCGAAAGCTTCGGTAAACATTGGTTTGTGCGTGAGAAGAAATGTTCACAACAGCGCGCAAGTATGTTGACAACGGTAAGCACGGGAGGTGATGCGCCGGTCAGAATACGCAATCCTACTGGTCTCTGTCAAGTTGCGCTGTCGGAGAGTTGTCGTTTACATGTCACACTACACGGAAGATATCAAAAAAGAACCCAATTTGCCAGACTTCATTTTGGCGTCGCAGGGCCAAATCGTTTGCCGTGGCTTATGTCACACTCCAGGTTTTGTCACAACTTCGTTCCGTCGGGCTTACATTTATCAAAAAATTCCCCGTACAAAAACAGGGTTTGCAGGTCGTGTGGCTGAGCGGTCCAAGGCGCTGTGTTTAAGCTCCAGTCTCTCAAGAGGTGTGGGATCAAATCCCACCACTGCCACTTCCTTTTCAATATCGTTAATATCCTACCATTTTGTCATTGGCTCCGACAAGGCGTTAGGGACAATACGTATTTTTGGCCACAAAAAGATCGAGCTGTTTGCCGTTCTGTTTGGACTGTTTGCTTGTCGCCGTAAAATATTAGCTCCCCTGAAAGTGTTTGCCTTAATGTCATTACCTTTGTCTTTCACGCTGAACTGTCGTCCCACCTTTACGGGTACTGACTCAGTGATTTTAAATTGACATAACAATGAATGAAGGACAAAATGTTTTTGTCAGTACGAAGTGAATTGATCAAAGGGTCACTTCCATGGGCCTCAGCCAATGAGTTGACAAGTCTTAATTGCACAATATTTCTCATGAAGAGTAAGACGTTAAATGATAGCAGTTCCACAACATCCTATGAGCAGACATATGATAACAGTGAACGAGCTCCAGATAGCAGAGGATGGTTTCAATCCGTCGACTTCTGGGTTATGGGCCCAGCACGCTTCCGCTGCGCCACTCTGCTCTCTAGTCATTGTAGTTGGTATGTGCAACGGGGCTGTTCGGGTTGTCATGGCTGGATCAGGCTGCAAGACACATTTGGTCTTTCCCAATGACACTATGTCAGACTACTTCCATCAAACCTTGCCGCTTCTGGGGCAGACAGTGGCAAGACGACTCGACATTTATTCCAATAGCACCCTATCCCGTCTTTTACCATCACTGGGCTCTATCTTGTCAAATCAAACACTGTCCGAGAGGTGGAAGCAAAAAACGTGTCACCGGTCAACGAGACGGGACACACTCGTTGTTGTTGATATGTCACACTGCATGGAAGATATTCCCAAAAAATATCCAATTTGCCAGACTTCATTGGCGTCATCGGGCCAAATCGTTTGTCGTGGCTTATGTCACACTACAAGAAGTTTTGTCGTTCCCGACATATGTCGGGACCCGATCTGGGAAATCGGCTGCGAACGGTAATCGGTGCGTGAATGTGTGTGCATGTGCATGTTTGTGGGGTGTCAGAGTTCAGGTGGGCAAAGGACAGAAGAGGTTGAGGGGACAGAGCGGGCAGAGAGTTCAGATTCCTGAGAGGCCTTATGAATAAAACTGAGTCGGCTCGTCCTGGGCTGGAGACTCCGCAGTCTCCTGCCTGATGGCAGCAGATTGAAGAGGCTGTGTGATGGATGGGTTGCATCCCCCGCAATGCGGACGACTTTGCAGGTGAGGAGGGGGTCCAAGGAGTTGAGGGGTTGGGGGGTCGGAGGACAAGATGTGGTGCATGATTAGCCGCTTGAAGCACTTCATCAGGATGGGAGTGAGCGCCACCGGACGGTAGTCATTGAGGCAGGAGGGAGATGACTTCTTCGGGACTGGGATGATGGTGGGGGCTTAGAAGCACGTGGGGACAACAGCCTGATTCAAGGAGGTGTTAAAAATGTCTGTGAAGACATCTGTGAGTTCAGCTTCACAGTCCCTCAGAACACGACCATGTATGTTATCTGGGCCCGCGGCTTTTCGTGTGTTGATCCTGTCGAGAGATCTTTTCACGCTGTCCCAGGTCAGTGTCAGCACTCGGTCACCAGGAGGGTGGAGTCTTGTGTGCAGGAGTGCTGTTTTTTGCCTCAAAGTGAGCAAAGAAGTCATTTAGCTCATTTGGCAGTGTGGTGGAGCTGTTGCAGGTCTGTGGTGTGGGTTTATAGTCCGTAATGGTCTGAATACCACGCCCCAGACTCCTGGTGTCACTGCTGTCACTGAAGCGGTGGGCGATCTTCCTGGAGTACTCCCTCTTGGCCTCCTTGATACCACGGGCCAAATTGGCCCTGGCTGTCCTCAGGCCCTCCTCATTCCCAGATCTAAAAGCCGTGTTGCGGACCTTCAGTTTTCATTTCACTTTTTATAACAAACAGTTATATCTAAAGGTTAGCTAACTATGCGTCCGTCCGTCTATTTATCTATTCATTAGCAAGCAAATCTATCCATCTCTCTGCCCATCTATCTTTAAAGTAACAGTTACCCTCCAAACCCTGTTTGTAGTGTAGACATGTTAAGATATGCGCAAACGTTAAAAAGCCCAGACTCCTTCAAAGATAGGAAAACAAACTATTATTAAAATGAAGTGTAGTAATTGGGTGAGTAATGATTTATCCATGCTCTGTTTGGGACTATAATTTTAAACAGGTAAATTGGTTTGTTTTGCAAGCAAACCCATTGTAAAATAGCGTGCATAATCATAAAAGATACTTATATATTGTGGTAATACACTTATGCAATCGTTTAAAATGTGTGTCAATTATATGGTTGTGGTAATGCTAAAATTAGGTGGTTTTCCTTGGGACATCCCAACTTTTCGGCCATACTACATAGAGAATGCCCGATCTCGGCTGATCATGTGAGGGGCTTTAACAGATGGGGACCAGAAATAGGTCGCTGCCTTTTGAGTGGCCCCAATGTAGTCATTTATGAACTCACATTTATTTCAGCATGCTCGGTGCTGTTCATTGTCAAATGCATTCAAACGGGCACTCAGGTGAGTGAACTCAGAAAGCGTCGATTTGTAGATGGACAACTACTCGACTTCTCTCCAGATTGCGAATTTGACTGACTTCATCCTGCAATAGTTAAAAAAATACATATTAGTTCAGAATGCATGTTTGAAGCTAAACAATGAGTACAGTTGCACAATTGTCACTGTCCCAGATTATTGCTCGATCAGTCATTTCAAATTGATCTAAATTGCGAGAGGACTCGGCATCATTTGCACAATTGTCAAAAAAATAACACAAAATTTGCATCGACATGATCACATTCCCGGTAACCTTTTATTGCTGAGTGACTCTCCGCACTTTGGTCTAATGTGATTATGTCTCCAAAGTATTTTTTGTCAAATGGCTGTCCGTTGTGACACGAGAGGGGCTCAAACTACCGGAGAAAAATTCCTTGTATGTTTCTGACATACTCGGCAAATAAAGAGGATTCTGATTTTGATTCTGCTGATTCTGATTGAATTTACTCTATCTCATCTCCTCCAACTAATACTGCCTTTCACTTGACAGTAATGTATTCCTCGGAAGTGGTTTGGGTTCATAAACCGTGGCTTTGAGGTCCACACAATAATGTGCAATAATTACGTATCATTTAAAAATCCATACCTTCGCGTCGAGCCAATTAAAAGCACTGATGTGATAGAATTGTGACGTATCACGTGATACTAAAATATATACATATATATATAGATATATATATTTCGATATATGTGTGTCTGGATTTTATTTTATTTTTACTGTCGGAAAAGGAGAAACGGGATGTTTAAAAAAGGTACGTGAAGATTCTGTCTCCTAATAAAGAGACGGTAAATCATAAGAGAGAGAATGACTGGATTATAATTTAGGTCAACCACCGATAAGAAAACGATTCCACGAGAATCTCAAGTGAATAAGCTTTCCGCACCTGGTATTCCCAGCCGGTCTCCCATCCAAGTACTAACCAGGCCTGCCCCTGCTTAGCTTCCGAGATCGGACTTGATCGGGCGTTCTCAGGGTAGTATGGCCGTAAGCCACATGTTTACTTGAAAAGCAACATTTTATATTTAAGAAATATCATATTTCGCTTAAAAATATCTCGAGCGGATGGCATCATCTTTATTCTCCAATTGTTGGCTGGTCTATTTTGGATTTTGTTTGTGTGGATGATGTGAACTTTGAGGTCCACACAATAATGTGCAATAATTACGAATCATTGAAAAATCCATACCTTTGTATCCTTAGCCTCGAGCCAATTAAAAGCACTGATGTGATAAAACTGTGACGTATCACGTGATACTCATATATATATATATATATATATATATATATATATATATATATATATATATATATATATATATATATATATATATATATATATATAGATAGATATATGTGTGTATCGATTTTATTTTATTTTTACTGTCGGAAAAGGAGAAACGGGATGTTTAAAAAAGGTACTTGTAGATTCTGTC
This sequence comes from Phycodurus eques, assembly GCF_024500275.1. Lineage (NCBI taxonomy): Eukaryota > Metazoa > Chordata > Actinopteri > Syngnathiformes > Syngnathidae > Phycodurus > Phycodurus eques. The sequence goes on along the minus strand of NW_026904086.1, from coordinate 20,575 downwards.
TCCGAATAAAGAGACGGTAAATCATAAGAGAGAAGATGACTGTATTATAATTTAGGTCAACCACCGATAAGAAAACGATTCCACGAGAATCTCAAGTGAATAAGCTTTCCGCACCTGGTATTCCCAGGCGGTCTCCCATCCAAGTACTAACCAGGCCCGCCCCTGCTTAGCTTCCGAGATCGGACGAGATCAGGCGTTCTCAGGGTAGTATGGCCGTAAGCAAGATGGTTACCTGAAAAGCAACATTTTATCTTTAAAAAATATCATATTTCGCTTAAAAATATCTCGAGCGGATCGCGTCATCTTTATTCTACAATTGTTGGCTGGTCCATTTTGGATTTTTTTTGTGTGGATGATGCGAACTTTGAGGTCCACACAATAATGTGCAATAATTACGAATCATTTAAAAATCCATACCTTTGTATCCTTAGCCTCGAGCATATTAAAAGCACTGATTTGATAAAATTGTGACGTATCACATGATACTAATATATATATATATATATATATATATATATATATATATATATATATATATATATATATATATATATATATATACATAGATATATATATAGAGAAATATGTGTGTATTTTATTTTTACTGTCGGAAAAGGAGAAACGGGATGTTTAAAAAAGGTACTTGAAGATTCTGTCTCTGAATAAAGAGACGGTAAATCATAAGAGAGAGGATGACTGTATTATAATTTAGGTCAACCACCGATAAGAAAACGATTCCACGAGAATCTAAAGTGAAAAAGCTTACGGCACCTGGCATTCCCAGGCGGTCTCCCATCCAAGTACTAACCAGGCCCGCCCCTGCTTAGCTTCCGAGATCGGACGAGATCAGGCGTTATCAGGGTAGTATGGCCGTAAACCAGATGGTTACCTGAAAAGCAACATTTTATCTTTAAAAAATATCATATTTCGCTTAAAAATATCTCGAGCGGATCGCGTCATCTTTATTCTCCAATTGTTGGCTGGTCCATTTTGGATTTTTTTTGTGTGGATGATGCGAACTTTGAGGTCCACACAATAATGTGCATTAATTACGAATCATTTAAAAATCCATACCTTTGTATCCTTAGCCTCGAGCCAATTAAAAGCACTGATGTGATAAAATTGTGACGTATCATGTGATACTCATATATATATATATATATATATATATATATATATATATATATATATATATATATATAGATAGATAGATATTTATAGATATGTATATACATAGATATATATACATCGATATATGTGTGTATCGATTTTATTTTATTTTTACTGTCGGAAAAGGAGAAACGGGATGTTTAAAAAAGGTACTTGAAGATTCTGTCTCCTAAAAAAGAGATGGTAAATCATAAGAGAGAGGATGACTGCATTATAATTTAGGTCAACCACCGATAAGAAAACGATTCCACGAGAATCTACAGTGAAAAACTTACGGCACCTGGTATTCCCAGGCGGTCTCCCATCCAAGTACTAACCAGGCCCGCCCCTGCTAAGCTTCCGAGATCGGACGTTCTCAGGGTAGTATGGCCGTAAGCCACATTGTTACCTGAAAAAGCAACATTATATATTTAAAAAATATCATATTTCGCTTAAAAATATCTCGAGCGGATCGCGTCATCTTTATTCTCCAATCGTTGGCTGGTCTATTGTGGATTTTTTGTGTGTGGATGATGCGAACTTTGAGGTCCACACAATAATGTGCAATAATTACGAATCATTTAAAAATCCATACCTTTGTATCCATAGCCTCGAGCCAATTAAAAGCACTGATGTGATAAAATTGTGACGTATCACATGATACTAATATATATAGATATATATCTATATATATATCTATATATATATATAGATATATATATAGAGATATATGTGTGTATTTTATTTTTACTGTCGGAAAAGGAGAAACGGGATGTTTAAAAAAGGTACTTGAAGATTCTGTCTCCTAATAAAGAGACGGTAAATCATAAGAGAGAGGATGACTGCATTATAATTTCGGTCAACCACCGATAAGAAAACAATTCCACGAGAATCTAAAGTGAAAAACTAACGGAACCTGGTATTCCCAGGCGGTCTCCCATCCAAGTACTAACCAGGTCCGCCCCTGTTTACCTTCCGAGATCGGGCGCTCTCAGGGTAGTATGGCCGTAAGCCACATTTACCTGAAAAGCAACATTTTATATTTAAAAAATATCATATTTCGCTTAAAAATATCTAGAGCGGATCGCGTCATCTTTATTCTCCAATTGTTGGCTGGTCCATTTTGGATTTTTTTTGTGTGGATGATGCGAACTTTGAGGTCCACACAATAATGTGCAATAATTACGAATCATTTAAAAATCCATACCTTTGTATCCTTAGCCTCGAGCCAATTAAAAGCACTGATGTGATAAAATTGTGACGTATCACGTGATACTAATATATATATATATATATATATATATATATATATATATATATATATATATATATATATATATACATATATATATATAAATATATATATATAGATAGATATATATATATATAAATATATATATATAGATAGATATATGCGTGTCTCGATTTTATTTTATTTTTACTGTCGGAAAAGGAGAAACGGGATGTTTAAAAAAGGTACTTGAAGATTGTGTCTCCGAATAAAGAGACGGTAAATCATAAGAGAGAGGATGACTGTATTATAATTTAGGTCAACCACCGATAAGAAAACGATTCCACGAGAATCTAAAGTGAAAAAGCTTACAGCACCTGGTATTCACAGGCGGTCTCCCATCCAAGTACTAACCAGACCTGCCCCTGCTTAGCTTCCAAGATCGGGCATTCTCAGGGTAGTATGGCCGTAAGCCACATGGTTACCTGAAAAAGCAACATTTTATATTTAAAAAATATCATATTTCGCTTAAAAATATCTCGAGCGGATCACGTCATCTTTATTCACCAATTGTTGGCTGGTCCATTTTGGATTTTTTTTGTGTGGATGATGCGAACTTTGAGGTCCACACAATAATGTGCAATAATTACGAATCATTTAAAAATCCATACCTTTGTATCCTTAGCCTCGAGCCAATTAAAAGCACTGATGTGATAAAATTGTGACGTATCACGTGATACTCTTATGTATATATATATATATATATATATATATATATATATATATATATATATATATATTATTATAGATATGTATATATATAGATATATATATATCGATATATGTGTGTATCGATTTTATTTTATTTTTACTGTCGGAAAAGGAGAAACGGGATGTTTAAAAAAGGTACTTGAAGATTCTGTCTCCTAATAAAGAGATGGTAAATCATAAGAGAGAGGATGACTGCATTATAATTAAGGTCAACCACCGATAAGAAAACGATTCCACGAGAATCTAAAGTGTAAAAGCTTACGGCACCTGGTAGTCCCGTTAGGGGTCGCCACAGCACGTCATCCTTTTCCATGTAAGCCTATCTGCTGCATACTCCTCTCGAACACCAACTGCCATCATGTCTTCCCTCACGACATCCATCAACCTTCTCTTTGGTCTTCCTCGAGCTCTCTTGCCTGGCAGCTCCATCCTCATCATCCTTCCTCCAATATACTCACTATTTCTCCTCTGGACGTGTCCAAACCATTTAAGTCTGCGCTCTCTAACTTTGTCTCCAAAACATCGAACCTTGGCTGTCCCTCTGATGAGCTCATTTCTAATTTGATCCAACCTGGCCACTCCGACAGTGAACCTCAACATCTTCATTTCCGCCACCTACAGCTCTGCTTCCTGTTGTCTCTTCAGTGCCACTGTCTCTAATCCATACATCATGGCTGGCCTCACCACTGTTTTATAAACTTTGCCCTTCATCCTAGCAGAGACTCTTCTGTCACATAACACACCTGACACCTTCCTCCACCCGTTCCAACCTGCTTTGACCCGTTTCTTCACTTCCTGACCACACTCACCATTGCTCTGGACGGTTGACCCCAAGTATTTAAAGTCCTCCACCCTTGCTATCTCTTCTCCCTGTAACCTCACTTTTCCCCCACCACCCCTCTCATTCATGCACATATATTCTGTTTTACTTCGGCTAATCTTCATTCCTCTTCTTTCCAGTGCATGCCTCCATCTTTCTAACTGTTCTTCCAGCTGCTCCCTGCTTTCACTGCAGATCACAATGTCATCTGCAAACATCATGGTCCACGGGGATTCCAGTCTAACCTCATCTGTCAGCCTATCCATCACCACTGCAAAAAGGAAGGGGCTCAGGGCTGATCCCTGATGCAGTCCCACGTCCACCTTAAATTCTTCTGTCACACCTACAGCACACCTCACCGCTGTTCTGCTGCCCTCGTACATGTCCTGTATTATTCTAACATACTTCTCTGCCACTCCAGACTTCCGCATGCAGTTCCACAGTTCCTCTCTGGGTACTCTGTCATAGGCTTTCTCTAGATCTACAAAGACACAATGTAGCTCCTTCTGACCTTCTCTGTACTTTTCCATCAACATCCTCAAGGCAAATAATGCATCTGTGGTACTCTTTCTAGGCATGAAACCATACTGTTGCTCGCAAATACTCACTTCTGTCCTGGGTCTAGCCTCCACTACTCTTTCCCATAACTTCATTGTGTGGCTCATCAACTTTATTCCTCTATAGTTGCCACAGCTCTGCACATCACCTTTGTTCTTAAAAATGGGCACCAGTACACTTTTCCTCCATTCCTCAGGCATCTTCTCACGCACTAGAATTCTATTGAACAAGCTGGTCAAAAACTTCACAGCCACCTGTCCTAGATGCTTCTATACCTCCACAGGAATGTCATCAGGACCAACTGCCTTTCCATTTTTCATCCTCTTTAATGCCTTTCAAACTTCCCCCTTACTAATCATTGCCACTTCCTGGTCCACCACACGTACCTCTTCTACTCTCCCTTCTCTATCATTTTCCTCATTCATCAACTCCTCGAAGTATTCTTTCCATCTAGCAAGCACACTGCTGGCACCAGTCAACATATTTCCATCTCTATCCTTAATCACCCTAACCTGCTGCACATCCTTCCCATCTCTATCCCTCTGTCTGGCCAGCCTGGATAGATCCTTTTCTCCTTCTTTAGTGTCCAACCTGCCATACATGTCATCATATGCCTCTTGTTTTGCCTTTGCCACCTTTACCTTTGCCCTGTGTCGCATCTCAATGTATTCCTTTCGCCTCTCCTCGGTCCTCTCAGTGTCCCACTTCTTCTTAGCTAACCTCTTTCCTTGTATGATTTCCTGTACTGTGAGGTTCGACCACCAAGTCTCCTTCTCTCCTTTCCTGCCAGACGATACACCAAGTACTCTCCTGCCTGCTTCTCTGATCACCTTGGCTGCAGTGGTCCAGTCTTCCGGAAGCTCCTGCCGTCCACCGAGAGCCTGTATCACCTCTTCCCGAAAAGTTGCACAACACTCGTCCTGTCTCAGCTTCCACCACATGGTTCTCTTCTCTGCCTTTGTCTTCCTAATTTTCCTCCCCACCACCAGAGTCATCTTACACACCACCATCCTATGCTGTCTAGCCACACTCTCCCCTACCACTACCTTACAGTTGGTAACCTCCTTCAGATTACATCGTCTGCACAAGATGTAATCCACCTGTGTGCTTCTACCTCCGCTCTTGTAGGTCACCCTATGTTCGTGCCTCTTCTGGAAAAAAGTGTTCACTACAGCCATATGCATCCTTGTTGCAAAGTCTACCACCATCTGTCCCTCCAAGTTCCTTTCCTGGATGCCGTACTTACCCATTACTTCTTCATCACCCCTATTACCTTCACCAACATGTCCATTACAATCTGCACCAATTACGACTCTCTCTGTCTGGGATGCTCAGAACTACATCATCTAGCTCCTTCCAGAATTTCTCTTTCACCTCTAGGTCACATCCTACCTGTGGGGCATAGCCACTAATCACATTACACATAACACCCTCAATTTCAAATTTCAGCCTCATCACTCGATCTGATACTCTTTTCACCTCCAAGACATTCTTAGCCAACTCTTCTTTTAAAATAACCCCGACTCCATTTCTCTTCCCATCTACACCATGGTAAAATAATTTAAACCCTGCCCCTAAACTTCTAGCCTTACTGCCTTTCCACCTGGTCTCCTGGACACACAATATATCAACCTTTCTCCTAATCATCATGTCAACCAACTCCCGAGATTTTCCTGTCATAGTCCCAACATTCAAAGTCCCCACATTCAGTTCTAGGCTCTGTGTTTTCCTCTTCTCTTTCTGCCGAAGAACCCGCTTTCCACCTCCTCTTCTTCTTTTACTTCGACCCACAGTAACTGAATTTCCAACGGCGCCCCGCAGGTTGACGGCGCCGGTGGCGGACGTTGTTAACCCGGGCCACGACCGATCCGGTATGGAATTCTTTGGATGAACGCTCATATTTGTTTGGCAAGGTTTTAAGTCGGATGCCCTTCCTGACGCAACCCTCTGCATTTATCCGGGCTTGGGACCGGCCGACAGTTTGCACTGACTTGTGCCACCCATAGAGCTGCATTAATATATATATATATCTATATATCTATATATTGATATATATATATAGATATATGTGTGTATCGATTTAATTTTATTTTTAATGTCGGAAAAGGAGAAACGGGATGTTTAGAAAAGGACTTGAAGATTCTGTCTCCTAATAAAGAGACGGTAAATCATAAGAGAGAGGATGACTGCATTATAATTTAGGTCAACCACCGATAAGAAAACGATTCCACGAGAATCATAAGTGAAAAAGCTGACGGCACCTGGTATTCCCAGGCGGTCTCCCATCCAAGTACTAACCAGGCACGCCCCTGCTTAGCTTCCGAGATCAGACAAAATCGGACATTGTTAGGGTAGTATGGCCGTAAGCCACATGGTTATCTGAAAAGCAATTAGAGGACTCTGCATCTTTTTGCACAATTGTTTTTTGTCAATGTCTTTATGTCTTTATGTCCCCAAAGTGTTCTGTAAATTGACTGTCTGTTGTACTAGAGCGGCTCCAACTACTGGAGACAAATTCCTTGTGTTTTGGACATACTTGGCAAATAAAGATGATTCCGATTCTGATTCTGATTCTGATTTTATTTTTAAAAAATATCATATTTCGCTTAAAAATATCTCGAGCGGATCGCGTCATCTTTATTCTCCAATTGTTGGCTGGTCTATTTTGGATTTTTTTGTGTGGATGATGCAAACTCATTCTCAACACTACAAATGTGTGATCAGATCATAGATTTTGAAAAGTAAAAACACTCGAGAATTTGAGAACTTGCACGCTGCCAAAACTCAGACAAGAGCATGCAAAATCCTCTCGGACCCTCCAGATCCTGGTCACCAAATCTTCAGAAACATAGTCATCTTTATTTGCCATGAATTTCCAAAAAACACACAAGGAATTTGTCTGTGGTAGTTGGAGCAGCTCTAGTACGACAACAGACAGTCAATTGACAGAGAACACTTTTGAGACATAAACACATTGACAAAAACAGTCACTGAGCAATTAAGGGTTGCTAGTTATCTGGTAATGCAAGTAAAAAAATTTTTTACAACTGTGCAAAAAGATGCTGAGTCCTCTCGCATTTAGAGCAGTTCGAAAGACTAATATTGCAATAGTCCGGTGAAATGACCATTGTGCAAAGTTGCGCCGAGACTTCAAGCGAGTCGGGCGATAATCTGGGACAATGTTTATTGTGCAAATGTTGCAGATTCTCTTCAATCAGTGTGCAATTGGAGCAGATGTTATGAGCATGAGTGGCCAGTATTGGTCAACAACAGATATGCAAATAGTGCAGCGTGGCGAGACTACTACAGTGAGTGCACGAGTAATATATAATTGTCTTCTTCAGCTCCTTCCCCCAGGTAAGTGCGATCAAACAATGCAAACTAAAACTAGAAGACATTCCAACACCTTCGTCCCGCTTGCCGTCAACTTCTTAAACAGTTCACTAACAATTGCATTGTAACATGCTGCCAATTTGTCTTGAGATTGTTGTCCCATCTCTGTCGGGCCAATTATACATTATCCGTGCATTCACTGTCGTAGTCTCGCCACTCTGCACAATTTGCATATCTGTTGTTGACCAATACTGGCCACTCATGTGCTTGACAAGTATCTGCACCATTTGCAAAATGGACATTGTTCCAGATTATCGCACTACAATTCGCTTTATACTGCTTAAATTTCTCGAAGTCTCTGCGCGTTTTGCACAATTGTCACTGTATCAGATTATTGCTTGATCAGTCATTTCAAATTGCTCTAAATTGCGAGAGGACCCGGCATCATTTGCACAATTTTAAAAAAAATAACACAAAATTTGCATCGACATGATCACATTACCGGTAACCTTTTACTGCTGAGTGACTCTCTGTACTTTGGTCTCATGTGATTATGTCTCCAAAGTATTTTCTGTCAAATGGCTGTCCGTTGTCACACGTGAGGGGCTCCAACTACCGGAGAAAAATTCCTTGTATGTTTCTGACATACTCGGCAAATAAAGAGGATTCTGATTTTTATTCTGCTGATTCTGATTGAATTTACTCTATCTCATCTACTCCAACGAATACTGCCATTCACTCGACTGTAATGTGTTCCTCTGAAGTGGTTCGGGTTCATAAACCGTGGCTTTGAGGTCCACACAATAATGTGCAATAATTACGGATCATTTAAAAATCCATACCTTCGTATCCTTAGCCTCGAGCCAATTAAAAGCACTGATGTGATAAAATTGTGACGTATCACGTGATACTAAAATATATACATATATATAGATATATATATTTCGATATATGTGTGTCTAGATTTTATTTATTTTTACTGTCGGAAAAGGAGAAACGGGATGTTTAAAAAAGGTACGTGAAGATTCTGTCTCGTAATAAAGAGACGGTAAATCATAAGAGAGAGAATGACTGCATTATAATTAAGGTCAACCACCTATCAGAAAACGATTCCACGAGAATCTAAAGTGAAAAAGCTTTCGGCACCTAGTATTCCCAGGCTTAGCTTCCGAGATCGGACTAGATCAGGCGTTCTCAGGGTAGTATGGCCGTAAGCCACATGGTTACCTGAAAAGCAACATTTATATTTAAAAAATATTATATTTCGCTTAAAAATATCTCGAAAAATATATTTTAAAAAAATATATCCCAAACTCAGCTACAAAAATATGGCTGGTCTATTTTGGATTTTTTTGTGTGGATGATGCGAACTTTGAGGTCCACACAATAATGTGCAATAATTACGAATCATTTAAAAATCCATACCTTTGTATCCTTAGCCTCGAGCCAATTAAAATCACTGATGTGATAAAATTGTGACGTATCACATGATACTCATATATATATATATATATATATATATATATATATATATATATATATATATATATATATATATATATATTTTTTTTTTTTTTTTTAGATATATATTGTCGAGTGGGCGGCCAAGCCACACATATAAGCGATGGTACAAAAGGTTGTAATTGGCTTATGTCGCTGGGTTCATGTGATTGAGCTTAGCCCCAGTTTCAATTCCTGGTTCAACCACCAGAGGCTGCCAAACCAAATTTAGGTTTCAATTCCTGGTTCAACCACCAGAGGTCGACAAACCAAAATTAGATCATAAAGAAAGAGTCACCAGTTCAAGCATGTGTCTTCTTATAAATATCAATACTATTAAAAACCCTTGTCATAGTAAACAAACACATATTGATGTCAACTGCTTATATAATCAATTGCTTGATTTTATAACCTTGAGATAATGTTGATGTTCTCTGTGATGTTTATAATTCAGATGTTCTTTTCGAAATCATTGATAAAAAGTACATCAAGCCTAATAAGGCTGTTAATATATTATTCTTACTTTTGTATTACTATTATACAATGCTTTGGAACAGCTTTTATGCAAAGACTGTAACCTGTGTAAGGTTGTCTCTCTCAGGCAACGAGCACACGAATGCTCAATGAAGTAAGCACGGACCTGTTGAAATGCATTGAGAGAATTGTATTCACATGAATGTATATACATTTAACTGACAATTAACATATACACATGTATTGCAGAATGCTTAGAGATTAACGTGATGTGATGAAGTGTATTGGTTGTGTTCAAGACATGAAATATGCTTGTAGTCGATTGTATTTACTGTGAACCTATTTTGGGTGAGCAAAAAGGAGGTCAAGTCAGGACATTTGAATGAGTAATAAAGTGATAGGTGCTTTCCACTCAGGCCAAAGTCAGGACACTGAATGAGTAATGGAAAGATAGGTGCTTTCCACTCAGGTCAAAGTCAGGGACACTGAAAGGTTGGAACCGAGGTTATAAGAACCCCTCACACTGACAAAAGGGGCTCCTTATTCTCTCGAGGTAGGGAGACCATTTGTTCTTTTTCCATCGCAATGATCAGGGACAGGCTGGCAGGAAGACTTCATTTTTTTAATCTTCCTCTTTAATTGGGGAAGACTAAAAGGATATTATAATAAGTAACTCAATTGAACCGCTATTGACATTGCGTGAATAAGGGAAAAGAGCTAGTCAGCTGTTTCAGGTATTCTTATGTCCAAATTATCGTGTTATTAATTGGCATTACGGCTCCGTAGGACTTGATCACTCCTTAAAGCTCACTCAAAAGGTAAATACTTGTTTTATGACTTATTACTTTTTAAACTACTTCGATTTCTTTTCATTTTTAATATTTCTTATTATTGTGCATTTTATAATACAAACCCTTACTGTCATATTATCAATTTAACCTTATGTAATCACTGAAATAAATACCTTGCTTTAATTTTATTCTTTCTTTGTCATTCTATAATTCGAATTAGTCTCAATGTTAACACTCAACCTCTTATAAGTGATTGAACGTCGATGATACCAATACCACCGGATCGTATTACTATTCCTCAGAGAGTAACTCATCTATATCACTTCGGCTTAATACAAAAACAAATCGTACGGTCCTAACAAGGACTGTTAAATTTACTAGGTCTTTAACAAGTGCAAACGATTTTTTAAGGGATGAAGCTGCTGAAAAATTGAGTACTCATTTTAATTACCCTTTCACTCGGTGCGGTTATTCATCAAGGGGTAATTAGTGAGAGCAGACCGGATTGGCTCTGTAAACTAAAGGCAGTTAGCACACCAAGGCGAATTCATCTCGACACCGGCTTAATAGCTCCTCGTCCCCTCACGCGTACGGTGTTGGTGCCGGCAAGGAAAAAAGGGGGGAGCTCGACCCTTTAAACAGAGAGTCGGTCAGGACATTTCTCCCGATTAGTCCTGCGGGTAGCGAAATCTGACATGTGGCGTCCAACGTGGGGCACGTTATCGATTTTTGTGGAAAATCGGGATTGATAATAGCCCAGAAAGAACCCGAGTGGTTGCTTCCTGAAGTATTGGGCACAAAGCTTGGGAAGCAATACTCGCTGACAAAATCTCATGTCAGACGACCCTGAACGGGCACGAAGGTAGTATCTTTGAAGAATATTGATTCTTGAAAAAGGACTCTTAGGTATAGGTCTAGAGTGTACTCGTAGCAAAGGAGATAGCACTGTTTCGTGTCTAAGAAACGACAACCAGCCCCCCTCAGAAATCTCACACTCTCGAGTTGAGTGGGAGAGGCCGTTCAAAGTGAATGGAAATAATCGGCGACCTGCTGCTCTGGTCGGCCGTGAAGCTATTGATAGCGAGTTTTGTTAGAGCGTGCTGCGAGGCGCTCAAGGGAGGGAGGGGCTGAGTTGAGGGATGGGATAAGCAACCGGTTTAGGAAAAGCAGGGTTTATGGTTAAACTGTATTCAACCAACTAACCAAGAAAGAGAGACTAACCAGGACACCAGTTTAGCGTCTGTACTAGTCTTTCGTGAGCTACCTAGTGGTGAACTAGATTATGAGTCTGAACTATGCTCTAGGATATCTAGGCTTCCCGTGGTGGCCTGCGGATACCATCGTTTGTGTAGGTTACGTTAGATTTCCATTTTTGACTCATTTCCTTATTCCCTATTATCCTACTGGGGCGTACCTCTGAACCTTTATCGCCCTTTTTCCATAATAGGAGACACTTTAACCCAGTTCGTCGACTTGGGTATTCCCTTGCCGAAGTCCCCTTTTCCCTTGCCCTTCCTTTTTGCCATGTTAGCCAGATTTTGATTTTTCTACCAACGAGAATCACTTTGGTTTTTTCCTCGGAAGTGGACAGATTTTGATTTTCTACCAACGAGGATCACTTTGGTTTTTCTTCGGAAGTGGACAGATTTTGATTTTTCTACCAACAAGAATTACTTCAGTTTTCTTCAAGGATGGACTGAAATTTATTTTTTATTTTTTCCTTTTCTTCAAATGAGACTGGACTTCAACGAAAACCATACATTAACAGGGTGGGTCCCTGAACGCAGTGAGTAACCATCCCATCGTTTAGTAAAGAATGTTAGTCAGTGGGGACAGGTGAAACACTCACGGCTAATTATTCTAAGTGTGTAGAGGCGACGCTAAAAGAGCGGAGTCTGAGTAACCAGGAGCTGTAGTACGAGCCCATGACCCTATGCGCTACTGGGGGGTATCGGAAATAGGCAGCTCCACTCCTACAACAGAAGCTGGCTACGGGCAAGTTAATACGCTGAACAGTAGCGGGCTACGGCCAAGTTAATACGCTAAGAAGAAATGTTTATGAATGCGGGAGAAGACGAGGCCACGGGCCCCTCAGAAGAAAGAGAGGCAGTGGAGGAATCGAAGACCCGACCTCTAGGACAACATGAAATACCAATAATACTCGTGCTATATAACGGGGGCTTGGAAGAATGGCCCGCCCGGAGTAAGGAGGATGGTAGAAACGGAAAATCCATCCATACAACCCTTAGAACTCCCGACAACGGTGAAGAGAGCCGTCAAGGGACAAGGCCAGTTTAAGGCAGAGACGGCTGAAGAAACTGGAGTGATGACAATGATCGTAGACCACCCTAGAGAAGAATACAATCGTAGAGAAGCTCCCCAATGGATGGAGTGGTGGATAAGGATGATGGAAAGATACAATGTAGTTGAATTGGTTAGCACTTGCGTTGGTTAGACCCCATAGTAAAAATGCTGGCGAATACAACAGAGATAAAATGTAAGCTGGTGGACAGTGAAAGGGCAAGGGCAGTGCCCAGATATCAGGAACACCGAGATTACATTCAGAGAATAAAAATGCTTGCGGAAAAAAAGAAAGTGCCGGGTCTCAACACCTTGAGCGAAGAAGACTCATCAGATGTAGATCTGGACACAATCGTTGTTCCCCAAGTGGAAGAGTACCACGAGGAACAAAGCAGAAAGGCAAGGTTGACATGGCAAATGACTCCTCTTATCAGAACAGAATCTTTGACACCCTTTCCGAAGGAAACCAAAAATGTATAGCTGGAAATGGGGTGACTATGTGCCACCATGTAGGGAGCCCTTGGGACATTTGCGGAGATGCCCTGGTGATATTCACAAGTAAGAGACTGAGACCCTATAGTAAAACCATTTTGGACCGAGTTAGACCTTACAGCAGGAGAAGAATACATAACAGAGAAGGAACTAGAATTAACAAAAAAGAGAATCGGACTCGAAAGCAGTTGTGATAACCAGTGGGGGAGATTCATCCTTACTACATGATAGTACATGTCCCGGGGGAGAAGTGGACAACCAGAAATAGACCAAACACAGTATGTGAAAGAAATGACCGAAGCGCTAGAAAGAGGCATTGACAGAGCTTTGGAAAGCGGAGCCGCTCGAATCGTAATAGATGTGAACGGAATAAAGTCGGAAAAAATGTCATGGAAGCTGGCTGAAACAGCAGCGGTCGGGCTTGTAAGCTGAGAGCATTGACCCCAGTAACGTTAGCCACCGGAGCTGAATTTGTGGTGGTAATATCACCAAGACAGAGAGGAGAAAGGGTGAATGTGGCGGAAAGAGGAGCTGTTAACTTAGATGCTACAAATATCCCGAAAACTCAGCTACAACTTCAAACAAAACTCCGAAGCTAAGCCCAACAACACCGCCTCAGCCAGCTCACAGACAGAGAGCTACCCCATACCGCCGCCTAGAAGGAGAGAAGTAGAACAAGACCCAGAAATACAAAGAGCTGGAACAGAAATAGAGGACGAAGAACCGACAGGACCAAATGAGCTGAAAAATTGGAGGAAGAAACCCTGGAAGTGGGGTAGTGACTTTTAGTCAGCTACCTCCACTCCCAGATCGGTAAGCGACTCCTATCGAGCACTACCTCCACCGACGCCTTTATTCGTACCAAGGGGAAACCCGAGGAGATCACCTAACGAAGCAAGAGAATCATTCGGACAACCGCTGGCACCTGAAGATAGAAGTGGAAAACGAGGGTGACCGAGAGGAAGAAGACTGGGTGTGTGTACCTTCTAGGGTCGAACCTGAAGCCGAAAGTAAGGGAGGAGGATTTGGAATCACTGACTTCAGACGCAGCTCCTAAGGATCCTGAAGACAGCCTGCCAAAGTTGTTACCAGACCAACACATAAAGGGAAGAAAACCCACAACCGGTATTTAATATATACAAAGCCTCAGAGAAACTCGCCAGAGATATACAATTGGGATTTGTCCAGACTCAGGATGGAAGAAAGACTTTCGTACCAGAAGCGGGGCAAAAAGAATATCCATACCCATTGTCTGGCTAGAGAGAATGGATGAAAACATGACTTAAAGGTAAAAGTCACCTATGGAGAAGCAGCAAATATTCTGCAAACTCCCACGTATCATACGTTAGTGGGACATATGGAATTCACCAAGAATTTCAGAGAAGGCTTCGTGACAGTAATGTATGATATGCTACTCAGAAAACTTAAACAAGCGGTATATCAAAAAGCGCAAACTGAATTAAGAGCTGAAGAGGACTTGGAGAGGACGCGGGGGCAATAGCGGCCCCTGTCAACCCTGCAAATCAGCCCTCCCAGTACATAATACCGCTAGGAATGACAACGGTTGGAACTAACTCCATGTATCAAACCAAACAGCACGGAAAGAGATATGCAAGAATTTAGGGCTTTGAAGGAATTGGTCGGCCAAAGACTCAGAAAGAAACAGCCAAAGATTATTTAATTGAGATGTGGCCAATGGTCAGAGATGCTCCTGGAGGAGAAATAGCTAAGAAAATATGGCTACAATATATTATTGCCAATGCCATAGGATCCAATGAAACATCACAACAGTCTAGGAGAGATGGGTGGACGGTGAAGATGAAGACGAAGAAGCTGACATAGTAAGAGCTAGGGAACAACTCAAACAAGGGGTCACATTATTAAATGTATGGCATAAAACAAGACAGGTAATAGCTCCAAGCAGATATGTTAAAGCGCTGATTGTAAAAATGATTGTAAAAGAAATGGGAAATGAAGCGACTTTCGTGAAGATGGCACCGGATAGCACGGCGCAAAAAATTGAAGCTTCCATTAAGCAGTGGGATCGACTGACTAAATTCTACGGCGAAAAGAGAAAAGCGGCACCAACTGACTACCGCTCGCGCGGGAATAACCAACAGTCAAACCAGAGAGCGACGCAGTCTTCCCAAAGAAACAAACGAAAGTCAGAAACAGCTTCCCAAGCAGGACAACAACAAACGGCGAAAAAGAAGGAATTTGGAGCGTATATACCAAAAGAAGAATTTCTTTAAAATGACACCAGAAGAAAGGAAGGCCCATCTTGAGGCTTGCAAAGCTGCCGCCTCAGGGGGGCCCAAAAAGTGATGGAAACCGAGGCGCGGGTCACCCTGGAAGGAGTCTTTCGGACAGGGGACGAGGTCTACGCAAAGCTGGAAGAGTACCCTATTTGGTGGACACCGGGGCCGAGGTGTCAATGACCCGTAAAAACCTTGAGAAGAATTGGACACCTAAGAGTGAAAGTAGCTGATGGTTCTATTACAAAAATGCCAGTCGGAATTTGGAAAGGAATTGTGTGGATTATGGGACCATACAACCTATTAACACTACGAGATTTAGAAGGGCTGAATAAGCCTAGGAAAAAACGCCAAACTGCAATAAAATTATGGAAGAAGCTGAAATTGGCAAACAGTGAGGGTTGGACCCACCAAGATAACCCCAGAATATGAGTGGTATAAACCAGTAGATATACCGGCAGTAAAGACCCAACAAATTCAAGAATGTAATTTGTCGCCAGAAGGAAAAAAGAAGTTAAATGAAATAATGGAGGAAGCCTCCGTAGCCCACTTTAAAAATGACTGTTGGAGACCTAGGAGCGAAGTACCTCCACACCATAAGTGGAGGAGTTCACCCGGCGGTGAGACAATACCCTCTTAAACCCGGGAGCAGTGGCTGAAATGGCAATGATAGTGAAAGAATTGTTGGCTCTTGAAATAATTCGTGAAGAACCAAATCCAATAACCAATAGCCCCATTCAGGCTGTCAAAAGCCTGAATCGGTAGGAGGGGGATGGAGCCCAGTTATCAACTTTAAAGCTCTGAACCGCCGAACGGTGGCTAATCGAGCCAGCCTCATAAACCCCCAAGCGTCCTTAAAAACGCTGAGAGTTAAAAAAGTATAAAACATGCATCGACCTGGCAATGGATTTTTCTCCTTAAGAATTGCCAAAGCATCGCAAGGAAAAACGACATTCACACATAAAGGGAAAATCGTACGTCTGGCAGAGACTACCTCAGGGATACAAAAATTCCCCAAATGTGTTTCAATCAGCGGTAATGGACGTTTTGGAAGGACTGCCAGTCACGATTTATATAGACGATATATTCATCGCGAATGATACAGAAGAAGAGCATTTGAACCTCTTACAGTCTGTAGTTCGAAGAGTGACAGCAGCAGGACTGAAACTCAATCTGAAAAAATGCCAATTTGCTAGGTTCCAAGTAGATTACTTGGGGTTCCAAGTGTCAGAAGACTTGGGACTTTCAGACGTTTATCGGCAGAAGATTGAACAAATCCTACCCCCAACGTCCGAAAGAGAATTACAGAGGCTACCCGGACTATGTAACTATGTTCGGAATCATGTCCCCTATTATCAAAAACATGCAAAGCCCCTTTATGCCCGTTTGCGGAAAAATCCTGAAGGAGAAAAGTCTAAAAACTGGGATTGATCAGCTAAAGACCAAGAGAACTTAGAAGAATTAAAGAAAGCAGTGAGAAACGCTGTACAACTAGAACCAAGGAGTTTGGAAACAAGATTGAATGCAAAAGTGGAGTGCGACGAGGACTCGGCTATGGTGAGCGTCAGTAACGAAGGAGCTGGCTTGGTGACTTTATGGACTTACACCCTGAGCAGTGTGGAAAAGAAGTTTCCCCGGGAAGAAAGGGAGCTGGCAGTCCTAGCCAGGTACTGGGGGACGTTGAAGGACTTAGCCCAGGGACAAGGAATAAAGGTCATCACACTGAGCCAAGTCCATCGCTTTTTACGGAAAGACACCATCGAAAGCACGAAAGCAACCAATGTGAGATGGGGGAGATGGGAGGATATCCTACTGGACCCCGATTTGGAAATAGGACCAATAACCCCCTCGTCAAAGAAACGAGTGAAACCAGAGGTAAAAGTTGGAAAACCAAACGAATGGATTCTCTATACTGATGGGTCGAAAAAAGGTGAAGACCAGTCTGCCCACTGGGGCTTCATTCTTAGACATGAGGGAGAAGAAAAGTGCCGTCGCAAAGGCATAACCCCTGGCAGTGCCCAAGCCGGGGAGGTTACTGCAGTATTGGAAGGACTGTTAGAAGCCATAAGGCTGCACGTGCGACGAGTAAAGATAGTAACAGACAGTCACTATTGTGCACAAGCTCTGAAAGAAGACCTGTCCATTTGGGAAGAAAATGGATATGAAGGAGCGAAGGGCAAATCAGTAGCCCATCCAGAATTATGGAAGAAAAATAGCCGAGTTGAGGTTAAATATGAACATAGATATTGTCCACCAGAGAGCCCACGTTAAAGACGGGGGCCCATTGGAGAGGAAATGATGAAGTTGATAGATACGTCCAAGAGAGGAGATTAGTTGTTGTAGGAGCAGACGGATGGGACAAGACCCCTGGAGGAAAAGTGTTCCCAGACGAGTTTGTGCGTGAGATTACTACGGCCGTACATGAAGCGCTAGGCCATGGAGGTACCTTATCCACAAAGAAAGAACTGGAAAGACTGGAACTTTTGATCTCAGATAAGAAAGTCCGAGCCGTGTTGCGAGACTGCGAGCAGTGTAATAGATACAACGCAGGACGCCGAGGACAGCGAGCTGAAGGATTGACTATCAAAAGCACTGTGCCATGGGCATCAGTCTGCATGGACGTGGCAGGCCCCATGGGAGTGAATGGCGCGAAAGGTGAGAAGTACCTAATCGTGCTAGTTGATTCGATGTCAGGACATTTTGGATTAAAAAGCAGTGCGGAAAGCTAATGCTAGAAGTGTGATAAAGACACTAGAGGAAGGATGCATGTGGCTAGGAATACCAAAAGAGCTAAGAACTGATAATGGAACCCATTTCAAAAATGCTGCGGTGGACAGGTGGTGTCAAAAATGGGGAATAACTAGAATTTATTCACCGCCTTACACCCCCCCAAGCTAATGGTGTAGCCGAAACATCCAAGACAACATCCAAGATGGCGACTACCAGTGTGGTCGCCTCGGTAACGCGCTCTCTAGTATGTCTTTGTTTTTATGTTTTTCGTCCGTCTTTGGAGACCTTACACGACTCACTTACACAAGGGGAGACCTGCTAACCATCAAGGAGGCTACTCCGGACTTTCTGTCACCAACTTTCGAAAATCCGCTCAGTTTTTTCCCCGAGTTACTCACCGGAGCGGCGTCCGCGGTTTTCGGCGCATGGATGCGGAAGCGGCGCCACAGAGGAAAACGAGCCGGCATTCAGGTGAAACTCCGCAAGAAAGGACACAGATTGGCGTTCCCGTCGATCCACCTCGCGAATGTACGCTCCCTACCCAACAAAATGGACGAGCTTCATCTTCTGTTAAAGACCAGTAAAGACTTCGGACGTTCCGCGGCCATGTGCTTCACGGAGACCTGGCTTTGCGACGCTGTACCCGATGGCGCCGTCATGCTTCCCGGCTTCAACATTCATCGAGCGGACCGCGACATGGAATCATCGTGGAAAACGAAGGGCGTCGGGATATGCCTCCATATAAACGAAAAATGGTGTACGGACGTCACGGTGCTCAGCACACACTGCAGCCCGCATTTGGAGTCGCTGTTTTTGAACTGTAAACCATTTTACTCGCCACGTGAGTTTGCATCGTTTATACTGGCTGGAGTCTATATTACACCGCAAGCTAACACGAACGCCGCATTGCTAACGCTCGCCGAACAAGTCAACGAAATTGAAAAAAAACACCCTGACTCACCCCTCATTATTCTCGGGGACTTTAACAAAGCTAAACTCAACCACGAACTCCCTAAATACAAGCAGCACATCGACTGTCCTACCAGGGAAAATAATACTTTAGACCATGCTACACATACGGTAAAAAACGCATACGTGCTATACCTCGTGCAGCCCTGGCTCGTCCCTGATCACTGCTTAATTCACTTAATACCGACGGACAAGCCAGAAC
The DNA here is from genome assembly GCF_024500275.1 of Phycodurus eques. NCBI lineage: Eukaryota > Metazoa > Chordata > Actinopteri > Syngnathiformes > Syngnathidae > Phycodurus > Phycodurus eques. The sequence goes on along the minus strand of NW_026904086.1, from coordinate 999 downwards.
TTAAATGTGCGAAGCCACAGTGAAAACAGAGTCAAAAAGTGGACCAATGAAGCAACGGATGGAACTTCAAGCTGTTTAGACTGCACAGACTGGAGTGTCTTTGAAAATTCAGCTGGCAAGCAGCTGGATGAATATACGGACCCTGGTCACACCCTATATCAGTTCTGTGAGAGGTTTGTGTACCAACAAATCATTTCGGACATTCACAACACACAAGCCGGTTCACTGCTACAAACTAAGCAGCTTCGCCAAGCTAGGAAGATGCATATCAGAGCGGAGGACAATCGTGCGAAGTCTCCATCCTGCTTCAAACGCTCCACCATCATTCCAGTCCCCAAGAAACCTGCAATCTCTGGTCTGAATGACTACAGGCCTGTCGCTTGACATCTGTGGTCATGAGTCCTTTGAACGTCTTGTGCTGGACCACTCAAGAGTGTCACAGGTCCCCTGCTGGACCCCCCGCAGTTTGGCCCTACCAAGCGAACACAGGTCTGCAGGATGATGCAGGCAACAGGGACTGCACTTCATCCTAGAACACCTCGACAGTGCAGACCTACGCGAGGATCCTGTTAACGTGGACTCAGCTCAGCGTTCACACCATCATCCCTGAACTCCTTTTCAACCAAGCTTCTCCAGCTCAGCGTCTCACCTGCCACTCTGCCAGTGGATTTACAGCTTCTGACGGCAGGACACAGCAGGTCAGGCATGGGGAGGCCACCTCATCCACACGCAGCATCAGCACTGGGGCGCCCCAAGGTTGTGTCCTCTCTCCGCTGCTCTTCTCTCTCTCACGACGACGACTGCACCTCAGCGAACCCGACTGTCAAGCTCTGAAGTTTGCAGAGGACACCACTGTCATCGGCTCATCAAGGACGGTGACGAGTCCGCATATCGACAGGAGCGGAGCGGCTGAGCTAGATGGGGCGGGCGGACACAACCTGAGCTGAACACGCTCAAGACGGCTAGAGATAATCGTGGACTGTGGAGGGCATCGTCGCC